>NC_089586.1:7552459-7783670 GCF_019320115.1 Miscanthus floridulus
AAAGAGGAAGGCATCGAGGGCCGGAGGCTGCACTCTCCAAGTGCGTCAGGACCGCCTGCACCTCTACATTCTGGCCCAACTCGCGTCCTCCAACCGCCAATGGTACACGAGTTGGTTCTACCTCTGTAACGACAATGGAGGACTTCCCCCTTATACTGGGCGGATAGTGGAGAGTTGCCCGGAGAAATGGAAGTGGGGCGTCCCGAAGGTCGACCAGCCCAAGCTGGAGCCGCTCCTGGAGGGACTGGCGAGGCTGTGGAACCATGGCCTCACCGTCGCTGTGGTCGTGGCCACCTTCCACCGCTGGAGGGTGCTACCGCTGATGGCTCGGCGGCGGCAGCTGTTTGAGATGAGGCCGGGTGAGCCCGTTGAAGGCACCCGGATGTCTTCCTCCGCCCTCTCCGGCGAGGAAATTCACCGTCGGGTGGGGGAGACGGTAGATGTGAAGTTGAGGGGTGGCAACCTGACCCCCTTCGCGATGCGTCCGTCGCGAGGGTTCCTTTCGCTGGTAAGTCGAGCGCCGCTGTAGCCTCTGAACCTCCTCAGCCTCCCTTTATCCCTTGTTTCCTTATGCGCGTTTGTCGTTTCTTCAGGGGATGAGGGACGTGCGCTCCTCCCCGCCGCCCGTTCCTGAGGACGCGGGGCAGCGGGCGATCAACCGCGCTCACGTCGATGCGCAGAAGAAGCGAAAGGATGCTAAGGCGGCAAAGCACATGAAGCACATCCTTGCGCGCGAGGCGTTGGATAAGCACTGCCGTCAGCAACGGAAGGATGGTCTCCCGTTGGAGGAATCCCCGTCGACGTCGTTGTCGATGGAGGCCTCGGACGGGAATGACAAGGGCGAGGTGGGGCGAGGCCCCCTAGACCACCTTCCTGACATCGTGGAGGTGGCGCCCGGGGCGTCGGCAAGCAGCCCGGCACCCCCGGGAAGGGGAGCAGAAGTGGACCTGGGGCCGGCGGTGGCCCCCTCCGGGGCCGAGGCCGACATGCCCAAGGCGCGGTCGTTAGGCAAATGCGCCGTCAGCTTGGTAAGCTCGGCGGTCGCGGCGGAGCCAGTGGCGGTGGAGGCGACGCCAACGGCCCCGCAGAGGACCAAAGGGGCATCGGGGTATGCTGAGGACCGACCGGCGCCGATGGATGCAGATGCGGCGCCACTGCCGCCGCCTCCGCCGTCGCGGATGAGGTTTGCCATGGCGAAGCTGGGGCTGCCTCGTTCGAAGTAAGTGTATTTTTGGCGGGGTTATGGTGTCTTCCGTTCGCTTTTTTGGTCTTGTGCTGACCCTGTAGGTTGATTTTCTTTAGTCGGAAGCGGCCTGTGGGTGACCTCCCCTTGGCGCCCCTTAAAGCGCTTAAGGTGAGCCCCGGCTCCTCTGCCCACTGGGTGGCGGAGGCACAAGCCGCCATCCAACGCGGCGCGGCGTCGGCGAGGGTCGACCCAAAGGAACCGGCTACCCAAGGAAGGGTTGCCGAGGCAGCCCCTACACGGTCGGATGGGGCCATCGTGCCCTTTGTTGCCGAGGCTCCTAGGGCCTCTGGGGCTGAGGCAATGGAGGCCCCGGCGCCCATGACCGCCAAGGCCGCAGTGTCCACGGTCGGTGCTTCTGCGTCTACCGAGGCCACAATGATGGAAGCCGGGGCCCCCGAGACCGCCGAGGCCGTGATTGCAGAGGCTGGAGCCCCCAAGGTCACCACGACCGTCGTGATGGCAGCGAGGCCATCTACGTAGGAGGCGGAGATGCAGGCGGCGGAGGCCTCGGCCGTGCCCTTGGCTCAGGGCCCACCGTTGTTGCGGGAGAGTGCCCGAGAGACGGAGATCTATCCGATCTCCTTCGACGATACTTCCTGGGCGCAGGAGGTGGTCGGGGCCGAGGAGACCGATGCCGTGGAGCAGCTGGCGCCGCTCTTAGACGAGGGAAGCTCGGCCCTCGTGCCGGTGCGACCCGAGCCCCGCGGGTAGGATCACCCACGGGTACTGTGGCGGAGCCGGGACGACCCTGAGGGGGAGCCTTTGTTCGCTCTCGAGGACACGGCCGAGGGCGGGCGCTGGAGTACCTTCTAGCAGTACCACGAGCTGGCGGAGCGGTTGCTACAGACGGCGCTGTCCGTGGTGGCCGACGAACTGCCCGAAGTCGCTCAGGTTCGTGTTTTCCTTTCTTGCGCGACGTTGTTCTTTCCTTGGTTTTGTCGCAATCGACGACCTCTGCTCTGCCTCCTCAAGAGCTCGAGACCCGGTCCCTCGGGAAGTCGGTCTTCCTTTGGCAGGAGAGGGGAATCTAGGACCAGCTTCAGAGGCAGAGGGGCCTTCTTGCCGATGCTAACAAGCTTCTGTCGGCACGAAGCGCGGAGGTGGAGGCCCTTGCTTCAGTTGAGGCCTCGCAGATCGAGGCTGTGGTTTTGAGGGGGGACGGTCAAGGGTGAGTTTGAGTCCCCTTGTTTTGCTTTCTTCCTCTTATGTTCGCTTCCTAACTTCCTTGTATGACACAGAGCTGGGGAGTGAAGCCTCCAGGGCGGCTGAGGCCTCTCGAGTCGAGGCCCAGCGGTTGAAGGAGCAAGCCAAGGCCTGTCAGGCCGAGACCCGACACTGGGAGCTGAAGGCCAAGGGTGAGCTCCGTGGGCTTCCGTCCCTAACTTAGGTTGTTTTTTCTCTGGCTCGACCTTATTCCATTTTCCATGGTGCAGAGTCAGAGGCGGAGATCGTTCGGGCCGCCGAGGCTTCCAGCGCGGTGCAGACGGTGCTCGAGACCAAGATCGGGGAGCACGAGGTGCTAAAGCATGCTACCCTTTCTGCCTGTGAGGCCCTAGAAGTCGAGGGGGTTTAGTCGGGCAGCTCCCTTGGGAGCCGCTTGATTGCGCTGAGCAGCCAGATGCGCGAGCGGCTCTGAGGGGCGCTACACACGGGTGTTAAGCGGGTGATGGCCGTCATCTCCTCTCACTACCTTGGCGTCGACCTCCTGGCCATCAGTGATGGCTATGTTCTGCCTGATGATGACGAGGAGGCCCACGCGGCGGTCGCGAAGCTGCTGGAGGCGGCGGAAGGCCCTGGCACGGCGCTGGCGACGCTCTTTGAAGATGAGGTGGTTCCTCCCCTACCATCTGCCGGTGCTGGAGGCCCTGAGCCTTAATCTAGGCCCTAGGGGCTATGTAAAGATAGAATAGGGGTTATTTTTGTATCATAACGTTTGTGGCCGTCGAGGCCTTTATATTCTGACATATTTGTGCTTCTTAGTCGTTTTTCTCATGTTTCCGAGCCTTTGCCCTCTGTTGCTCCTGATCAGATTTCGTTTGCAAAACACCCCTTTGGAGCCTAAGCCGTCCCTTGAGCGAGAGGTGGTGAGGGAGTGCCGTAGCCCGGGGGCGTAGGTCGTCTCACGACTCTACCGGCCTCTTGCTTAGGAAACAGACCTTGGTTCGAGGAGTCTCTACAAGTGATTCGTCAGAGCTTGCTAGAGTCTTGGCGAAGGAATTTTTGCGAAAAAAACACTAAGGAGTGGTGCGTGGGACCTAGGGGGAGTCCCCCATTTAGCCCCCAAGGGAGGCTTGGTTCTGCCGAGGCATAACCGAGTCTCCCTTATCACCTTTATTGTGCTGCCGAGACCTACGATGGGCCCAGGGGTTTCTCGAAAAATAAGACCAATTAAAGAATGCTTAGTAATTGTATTTCGAGAAATGACATATACAATGCTTGGAAATTTAAGGATAAAAGCGACGTAGCTGTTCTATATTCCAAGCGTTGGTGAAGATTTTGCCCTTCTCATTGGCCAGCTTGTAGGTCCCGGGCTTCAGTACTTGGGCGATGATGTACGGTCCTTCCCATGGTGGGGTCAGCTTGTGGCGACCCTTGTTGCTCTGTGCTAGCCTCAACACCAGGTCGCCAACCTTCAAGTCTCTGCCTCGAACGCGTCGGGCCTGGTAGCGCCTCAGGCTCTGCTGGTACTTGGCCGAGTGTAGTAGCGCGACGTCTCGGGCTTCCTCCAGCTGATCGAGGGCGTCCTCTCGGGTGGTGCGGTTGCTTTGTTCGTTATAGGCTTGCAGCCTCGAGGAACCATATTCCAGGTCGGTGGGGAGGATGGCCTCGGCCCCATAGACTAGGAAGAAAGGCGTGAACCCCGTGGCTCAGCTTGGAGTGTTCCTCAGGCTCCAAATGACTGACGGGAGTTCGGCGAGCCATTTCTTGCCGAACTTTTTCAACCGGCTGTGAATTCTTGGCTTGAGGCCCTGCAGGATCATGCCGTTGGCATGCTCTACTTGGCCGTTGGTCCTTGGGTGTCCTACGGCCGACCAGGCCACACGGATGTGGTGGTCATCGCAAAACGTCAGGAACTTTTTGCCGGTGAACTGCATCCTGTTGTCGGTAATGATGGTGTTGGGGACCCCAAACCGGTGGATAATGTTAGTGAAGAACAGCACTGCCTGCTCGGATTTGATTCGATTAATCGGACGGGCTTCGATCCATTTGGAGAACTTGTCGATTGATACCAGTAGATGGGTGTAGCCCCCGGGGGCCTTTTGCAGAGGCCCGACCATGTCGAGCCCCCACACGGCGAATGGCCATGTGATGGGGATGGTTTGCAAGGCTAGGGCCGGGAGATGTGTCTGCCGAGCGTAGTACTGGCATCCTTCATAGGAGCGTACTAGCTTGGTAGCATCGGCGACCGCCGTCGGCCAGTAGAACCCTTGGCGGAAAGCGTTCCCTATGAGCATCCGAGGCGCCGCATGGTGCCCGTAGGCGCCTGCGTGTAAGTCCCAAAGCAGGGCTTGGCCCGCCTTGGAACTGATGCATCGTTGAAGGACACCTGAGGGACTTCGCCTATATAATTCGCCATTGTAGAGGGTGTAGGTCTTGGCTCGGCGCGCAAGCCATCGTGCTTCAGTTCGGTCGTCGGGAAGCTCACCCCGATCAAGCCAATCGAGGAACGGGGCTCGCCAATCCACGTCCTGATCATTCTGCGGAGGCTCAGCGTTGACTTCCATGACCTCGGGCTCGGTCGAGGGGGTCTCGGCAGCAGAGGGGGTGTCGGGCTTTGCCATGGGTTCCCCAGGTGGGCCCTCCTCTGCTGTCGAGGTGCAGCCAATGGAGGGTTTGTGGAGGTCTCTGGCGAAGACGTTCGGGGGGACCGGGGCCCGTGCCGAGGCCATCTTTGCCAGCTCATTGGCGGCCTCATTGTACTTTCGTGCGATGTGATTTAGTTTGAGGCCGTCGAACTTGTCTTCTAGGCGTCGTACCATCTTGCAGTAAGCCTCCATTTTAGGGTTGAGGTAGTCTGACTCCTTCATCACCTGATCTATGACGAGCCACGAGTCGCCTCGGACATCGAGGCGCCGTGCCCCAAGCTCGATGGCGACTTGTAAGCCATTGACGAGGGCCTCGTATTCGGCCACGTTGTTGGAGGCGGCAAAGTGGAGCCGCACCATGTAGCGCATGTGTACTCCGAGGGGCGAAACGAAGAGCAGACCCGCACCTGCCCTGGTCTTCATCAGGGATCCGTCGAAGTATAGGGTCCAGCACTCCATCTGGATTTGAGCAGGTGGTAGTTGGGTATCTGTCCATTCAGCCACAAAATCAGCCAAGACCTGAGACTTGATCGCTTTTCGAGGTGCAAAGGTCAGGGTTTCCCCCATAAGCTCGACAGCCCACTTGGCTATCCTGCCCGAGGCCTCTCGGTTATGAACTATCTCGCCTAGGGGGAAGGATGATACCACAGTCACTGGGTGCGACTCGAAGTAGTGGCGCAGTTTGCGCTGGGCCAGGACCACGGCGTAGACTAGCTTCTGGATGTGGGGGTAGTGTGCTTTGGTCTCAGAGAGCACCTCACTGATGAAATAGATAGGTCGCTGGGTAGGCAGAGTATGCCCTTCTTCCTGCCTCTCTACTACTACGGCGGCGCTGACCACTTGGGTTGTTGCGGCGACGTAGAGTAAGAGGGCCTCGTCCATGGCCGGGGGTATCAGAACGGGAGGATTGGTGAGCAGCCTCTTGAGTCTATCGAGGGCTTCCTCGGCCTCGGGGGTCCAAGAAAAACACTCGGACTTTCTCAAGAGTTGGTACAGAGGCAAACCTTTTTCGTCAAGGCGCAAGATGAAGCGGCTCAGGGCCGCGAGGCATCCCATGACCCTCTGCACTCCCTTGAGGTCTCTGATTGGTCCCATGCTGGTTATCGCCAAGACCTTCTCTAGGTTGGCCTCAATGCCCCGTTCTGAGACTATGAACCCCAAGAGCATGCCTCGGGGGACCCCAAACACACACTTCTCAGGATTGAGCTTGATGCCCTTCTCTTTAAGGCATTTGAAGGTTACCCTCAAGTCATTCACGAGATTCTCAGTCTTTCTGGTTTTGACCACGATGTCGTCTACGTAGGCCTCGACGGTCTGCCCGATGTTGTCGCCAAAGACCTGGGTCATGCACCGCTGGTACGTGGCACCTGCGTTTCTGAGGCCGAAGGGCATCGTCACGTAGCAGTACATGCTGAACGATGTGATGAAAGAAGTCGCGAGCTGGTCGGACTCTTTCATCTTGATCTGATGGTAGCCGGAGTACGCATCAAGGAAAGACAGGGTCTCGCACCCTGCGGTGGAATCAACGATTTGATCGATTCGAGGTAATGGGAAGGGGACCTTTGGACAGGCTTTGTTCAGACCAGTGTAGTCTACACACATCCTCCATTTCCCATTTTTCTTCTTGACTAAAACGGGGTTAGCCAACCACTCTGGGTGGGACACTTCTTTGATGAACCCGGCTGCCAAGAGTTTCTGCACCTCCTCTCCGATGGCCCTGCGCTTTTCTTCGTCGAAGCGGCGCAGGCGTTGCTTTGCCGGTCTAGATCCGGCCCGGATGTCCAGGGCATGCTCGGCGACCTCCCTTGGTATGCCCGGCATGTCCGAGGGACTCCATGCGAATATGTCGGCGTTCGCACGGAGAAAGTCGATGAGCACGGCTTCCTATTTGATGTTGAGGGTGGCGCTGATCCTCAGCGCCCGGTCGTCGGGGCAGGCGGGGTCGACCGGGATGAGTTTGATGGTCTTAGCGGGCTCGAACGCCCCCACGCGATGCTTGGAGTCAGGCACCTCGCCACTGAGTTGGTCGAGGTGGGCGATGAGGGTCTTGGCCTCCGCAAGAGCCTCAGCGTACTTGATGCACTCGACGTCGCAGTCGTATGCATGTTCGTACGTGGACTCGATCATGATGATACCATTAGGGTCTGGCATCTTGAGCTTGAGGTAGGTATAGTTGGGCACTGCCATGAACTTGGCATAGCACGGTCGCCCTAGAATGGCGTGGTAGGCTCCCCCGAACCCGACGGCCTCGTAGGTGAGGACTTCCTTGCGGTAGTTGGAGGGGGTGCCGAAGCAGACAGGGAGGTCGATGCGCCCGATGGGTCACGTGCGCTTCCCCAGCACGATGCCATGAAAGGGTGCGACGTCGCCTCGGAGCCTCGACCGGTCAATCTCCAAGAGCTCCAGGGTGTTGGCGTAGAGGATGTTGAGGCCACTGCCTCCGTCCATCAACACCTTGGAGAGGCGGGTGTTGCCGATGATCGGGTCGACGACCAGTGGGTACTGCCCGGGATTCGGAATACGGTCGGGGTGATCATCTCAATCAAAGGTGATTGCCTCTCGAGACCAGTCGAGGTACTAGGGGGTGGCCACCTTGACCAAGAAGACCTCTCGACATTCCCTCTTGCGCTGCCACACCATAAGGCATGCTGAGGGCCCACCGAAGATCATGAAAGCGTTGCGTACCTCGGGGAACCCGTCGTCCTTATCTTCGTCCCGACCGCCGGCCCCCTTCTGCTTGGTGTCGTCATCGGGGAGCCCGAGCCTGGCGTAGTAGCGCCGTAGCATGGTGCAATCTTTGAGAGCGTGCCTGACCGGGCTCTGGTGGTAAGGGCAGGGTTTCTTGAGCATGTCGTCGAAGGGCCTAGGGCCTTTGGAGCCTTAGGGATTCTTGTGCTCTGTGGCCACGACCAGATCAGCCTCCAGGACCTCCTGCTTCCTCAGGCACCCCTTTTTCTTTTTCTTAGGGAGGTGGGAGGCTGAGGCCTCAGGGGCCTCCTCCCTCCGCTTACCCTTGGCGTCGGTGTCAGGGAAGATGGCTCCGACAGCCTCTTCGCCCGAGGCGAAGCTGGTGGCAATGTCAAGGAGCGCGGCGGCAGAGCGCGGTACGTTGCGACCTAATTCTCGGACCAAGTCCTGACAAGTGGTGCCAGAGAGGAAAGCCTGGACGATCTCTGAGTCGCCGACGCTGGGTAGCTCAGTGCACTGTTTGGAGAAGCGCCGGATGAAGTCTCGGAGAGACTCGCCCGGCTTCTGGCGATAGCTCTTAAGATCCCAGGAATTCCCAGGGCGCATGTATGTGCCCTGGAAGTTTCCGACGAAGATCCTTACCAAGTCGCGCCAGTCGTGGATTTGAGAGGGAGGGAGATGCTCGAGCCAGGCTCGTGCTGAGTCCGACAAGAGCAAGGGGAGATTACGGATGATGAGCGGGTCATCGTCCGCACTGCCCAGCTGGCAGGCCAGGCGGTAATTAGCGAGCCAGAGTTCCGGGTTGGTTTCACCGCTGTACTTCATGAGATTGGCCGGCTGTCGGAACCGGGCGGGGAAAGGAGCAGCACAGATGGCCCTACTGAAGACCCGAGGGCCTGGCGGCTCAGGGGAAGGACTGCGGTCCTCGCCACTGTCATAGCGACTGCCTCGGTGTGGATGGTAGCCCCGAGCGGGCCCCTCATTGTCGTGGCATCGTCGCCTGCTGACCGCCTCATGGTCTCCTTGCACCTCACGTCGATTGCCGAGGCGGTCCAAGAGCACGGGGACCCTGTGGGCTATTGGCGCTCGGTCGGGCTCGAGACGAGCCGGGGCTTCCCTGTCCTGCCAAGGTGGTGCCGTGAGAAGGTTCGAGGCGCCCCCGTGCCGTCGGGAGGCGGAACTCTTGGCCTGCTGAACCACAGCGGTCTCTAGGAGATCGCGGAGCTCGCCGCAGACCCGTCGCCCTTCCGTGGTAGAAGGCTCGGGCATCGCGCGGACCAGCATTGCCGTAGCTGCGACGTTCTGGCTGGCGCGATTGAAGACCGGGGGTTGCTCGCTCCCTTCGTCGTCATGGATGTGGTGATGCACATCGCAGGCCCTTCGTCGGGCTCCCCCGCCTTCGCCGCGGCCTCGCTGTTCCTATTTGAGAGAGTCTCGAAGCTGCTGCAGAAGGAGTTGGTCTTGTTCGACCTTGGCCTGGAGCTCACGAAGTTGCTCTAGGTCTGGGCGCTGAGGTCGTGCAAGAGCAACATTCTCATTTCGTGCGGCCGGTAGGACATTGCGTGGGGGCATGACGGCGCCTACCCCTGGATGAAGTGGGGAGCGGCTACCTGCCCCCTCATCCTCTTCGCCTGCCCTCGGCATCCTGAGCTCGACGTGGAAGCACTCGCGAGTGGGGTCATAAGTGCCTTCGTCGTCGGAGTCAGAGTAACCGAAGCAGTAGTCGCTTGTGGCCAAGAACTGGCGCAAAGCCCTAGGGTCGCGGAGCCTGGAGAAATCCACTCCGGGCCATGCCTCGTCCTCATCCGTGGAGTCGGCATGGGTGCTTAGGTCAAGACGGAAGCGCTGGCAGCGCTCTGAGGGATCCTCATGAGCGGCAGCGTATGCGTAGGCATAAGAAGTAGCGGCATTTCTCAACCCAAAGGGGTATGGGGATGGTGCCGTCGCCAGATTCTGCTCCGCCGGGGTCGGTTCTTCAGGGAGTGGTGGAACGGAGCTTGACGACTGGGCACCATCGCAAGCCACCGGTGTTTTCCCTTTGTCCAAGCTCAGGCCAGACAGGTCCCCGGCCAAGGACCCCGTACCAACAGCTGGTCGTAGGATATCGGCGGGGAGTGGCATGCCACCCCGGGTTCGCGTAGCGTCGGGGTGGCCTTGCTCGCGTCGTGCCTGACGAGCGCGGCGAGAGCGGCCGCCCAGGCGCCGCCTGCGCCTGGGCTGCTGGTGCATAACTTCATCGTCGAACGGTGGGGCTCAGGGAGTGAGGAGTACCATGTCGTATTCATGCCCTAGAGACATGAATTCTAGGCTCCCGAACCAAACTACGGTGCCGAGACGCAATGGTCGTCCGGGGTCTGCCATCCAGAACCTGCTGGGATGATGAAACTAACACGCAGCGTCCCCTACCTGGCGCGCCAACTGTCGGTGTTCTGGACCGGGGGTCCTCGACCGACTAGTGTATTTGTTCTGCGTGCTCCCGATTCCGGATGGTGATGCAAAGAGACACAAGGTTTATACTGGTTCGGGCAATCGGCGCCCTACGTCCAGTCTGAGAGATCGAACTTGTATTCCTTGCACCGAAGTGCTCGTAGTAGGGGGTTACAAGCTAAGGGAGAGAGGGAACTAGTCCCAGGTCTCGGCAGGGTGTCGTGTGGGCCGTTTGAGACGTTGCTCTCAAGCGGTTGGAATGTGCGTGTGTGTGTGTGTGTGTGTTCCGGTGCCCCCCCCTCCCTAAGTGGCCCAAGTCCTCTCCTTTTATAGTTGAAGGGAGGACGAGGTCAGTACATGTATCACTATGCGGCGTCGTGCTAATAGGAGCGGCACGTCCGAACCCTATGGCCTGTTCCTATTGCGGCGTGGTCGTAGGAGTGATCCGTCCTTGAAGTACGGGGGCGGCGTGGTTGTCCCCATCAGATCCTGTGCGTCGTGGGAGCCCCGGGAATGTCTCAGAGCGGACATGGCGGCGAACGTGCAAGCCATGGTGGACAGATTGTGCGCGAGGCTGAGGCCCGGTCGGTGCTAAGGCTTGTACTGCGGTGGGGGGTCTCGGTAGGCACGAACCCCGAGATTGCCGAGGCCTCGATGTACAGTGCCGAGGCCTTGAGCGGGCGGCGGGTCGTGGGTGCAGCGTTAGGACACAGTGGCCGGTAACCCCGGTCATACCCTGCCCCAGGCGCTGATCGTGGACACAGTGCTGGGACACAGTGGCCGGTAATCCCCGCCGTGCCCTGTCCCGGCCGGTATGGCGCTGATGTGACTTCGGGTCGCGTCGGCCATTCTGTGACATTGAGCCACTATCCGGCTGAGATTGCGGGAGTGGTTGAAAGTATTAATGAGACATGACTCGCTGTCGGGAGGGTCGGCCGAGGCGGGGGGGTGACGGACCGTGGACGAGCCGGCCTCGAGCGATATGGAGAATGAGGCCTCGTGCGAGACGGAGATCAGGCTCCTTACCGAGGCCTCTCGTGAGAGGCCTCACGCGATACGAAGAATGCGCCTCCTGCCGAGGCCTTTCGTGGAGAGCCTCGGGCGAGGCGAAGGCGGTGTTTCCTGTCGAGGCCTTCCCGGGGGGCCTCGCGCGAAGCGGAGTTGGCGTCAGGATGTCGAGGCCTCCTGCTCGAGGCTCGAAGCGAGGAGGGGGAGGACCCAGTGGGCTCGGTCACGGTGGAGGAGGGGCCCACAACTTACCTTCTTGCTTTTATTATTTTTAGATGAGACCTTGGCAACCCGTTTGATGTTTTGCTGGGGGTACCCCATCCTAAGGTACCCGACACTCACCCTCTTCCGATGTCTTGTACTGTATAAAATCATTCCAGTATGGCCTCAACTTCGCGAGCGGACCACTAGTATTGAAATTGGGCGTTAGGTTCTTCTTGATGTATTTCGTGTATAGGGATTTCTTCTAAGTCTAAAATTATGTGGCCATCTTCTTCATAGCCCACTTTCGAACTAGTTCCTTCAATTCATCATCGTTGATAGCATCATAATCATCCGCTTGCAACGTGAAATATTGAAGGATATCATCCCAAATTAAATTCTTATCAAGATCAGAGACAAAACTAACATTAGGCTTGTTGATCTTTTGCTTCCATTCATGAGCACTGATCAGAAGTTTGTCCCTTACAAGGCACCCACAGTGTTGCATGAATTTCCTTGCATGTGGACCAAGTGGTTCGCCTGTCTCAATATTGAATTTCGATATTATGTAGCGCCCCTCCAATGGCTTTTTCGGGCCTCGAATATTTTTGCTTTTTGCTGTTGTGGTCGTCGATCTAGAGGGCTACATATAAAAAAGAATAAATAAATATCATGTGTACACATAATAGATGATAGATATTCAAATATATATATAATATTCAAATATATATATAAATATATATACCTCGCCAGTATTTTTTTGCATAATATTTTCTTGGTTATCTTCAAGAGCCAGGTATTAACTTCCGTCATCTACATCCTGCTGGTCACCATCGGCAAATTGAGTGCCGGTGTTGATAATATCCATCATTTCTTCATCCATGTTGTCTCTCGGGGCAGCCATCTAGCTTTTACACCACTAGATATATCTATAAAAAATAAAAACTATATATATAAAATGGACTCCTGCAGGACGTGCCACCTCGAGGATAGTAACATTTGTAGATAACAATTTTCTAACAATTTTCTAAGTTTTTCATTTCATGAAAAAAATTAATTCAAAAAAATAGAATGCATGATTTCTAAGTATTTCATTTCATGGAAAAATTAATTCTAAGTGACCTGCTCGACATCGCCGAGCTCGCGGGCGTTTCATGGAAAATTAATTCTAAGTGACTTGCTCGACAAAATTGAGAAAAAACACACGCTGTCATGACCTTACACATCTTCTAAGATCACATAAGCTTCCGTACTAGTTGACCTTGCTTACGTGATCATCTCGGCAGGCATTTCTCCACCGGACGGCACCGTACTTAGCCACGGAAGAGCTCCGATTCTACGAGGAATGGAACACTGTCTTCCACGACCATTGCCGCTCTCCCTCGTAGAATCAAAGCTCCTCCTTGATATCCGTTACCGCTCGGTAGAGAACATGCTAGCCGAGATGAACACGGTCCGCAAGTTCAACTAGTATGGATTTTCTATAATTTTCTAACTAGTCCGCGCCAAGGAGGCGGAGGTATGCCCGCCCGAGTACGAGAACTACGTGCCCTGCTACTGCAATGTCACGGACGCCATCGAACGTCTCGGATCTAGGGGCTGGCATCGTCATAACCTACCGTGCAAAAAGGAGGAAACGATGAGACGCCGGGCCGCGCCCGTGCTCCACTGAGCTCGATGGCTCAGCTCAAATTCGCATTACAAGATTGCCGGCACTAGGGCTCGGCACACGCATCCATCCGATTACAAAAGGTTGGAGCAATTAATCCATCATAAACGGATTATATATGGTAGCGGCGGTGGCTCACATCCAAGGTGTCAAACGCGAGGTCTAGCTGCTGCAACCAAAAAACATGTTAGAGACTTAGACTTTACTAAAAAAACATTTTAATTACAGGACTGTGAAGCTTAAACTTTAAATGTAAAAATATATTATTTTTCCAGTATTACGTTTCTTGCATTGGAATGGGATGCACATCCAGGTCTACAGTTCATAACCATTTATTTGCATTGTTTTTGTTCCTTTTTTTTATAACAGGTGATGGGAAGTAAAACAAGGATTTACATTGTGCTGGAGTTTGTTATGGGTGGAGAGCTCCATGATATCATTGTAAGCACTGTCGTATCATTGCCAATGCTTCCTCTGTCATTTGACCTTATTCTTTTCTCATCAATGATAATTTATATAGCATGCTAGTTGCTAGCTGCTTTTCCAGCCTAAACTTTGCATGAAGAGACATTTAACATTCCATGCTTTATATATATAGCACGTTTGCTTCTTTTCTCTACATGACAGTTTGTGATTCACTGTCCAAATTCACAATCAGGCCACAAGTGGAAGATTGAAGGAGGAGGAAGCACGTAGATACTTTCAGCAGTTGATCAATGCTGTAGACTATTGCCACAGTAGGGGTGTATACCACAGAGACTTGAAGGTGCAGTATTGTTCATCCTTGATTCTGCTCTTTGTTTGTATCATCAGCTATGATCAAGGAAATAGTATGAAACTTAAATGTTGATATTTCTCTTATGCAGCTAGAGAATCTGTTACTTGATGTTGCTGGAAACCTCAAGATTTTAGTTTTCGGGTTAAGTGCTTTCTCAGACCAAGTGAAGGTACTATCAGACAAGATACTACAGAAATTATTGTGTTTTATTTCTATCTGTTTCTTTCTTTCTTTTGGTTTCACTACATTTCACTAATTTACACCACAATCTTTAACTAATTCAATGCTAGCAGAATGATGGATTGCTGCATACTACATGTGGAACACCTAACTACACGAGGCCGAGGCGGAGACCGGAGAGGGAGGCAGCGGACGCGGCGAGCATGGCGTTGTTGCGCATGGCCCGGCCACAGGCGCTCGAACATGATCATTACAGGACAGCAAAGGCTACTAGCTAGCACCAAATCGAAGCGATGCATTCATTGTGCAACGGCACTGAACGAGTTGGCCATACAGCAGCAAGAGAGTGCAGAGGAAGAGGGAGACCGGGCCAAACCTGGAGAAGACGTGCCGTAATAGAGATGTTGTGGCCTGCTGCGGATCTTGGAGAAGACTGCGTCTCGCGGATCTAACACAAGAACGAGGGCTAGGGTGGTCGCCTGGGGGCAGCGGCGCTGCTGGATCGGATCGATCTGGTGGAGAAGATGAGGCGACGGAGAAGAAGGCTTGGCGGCTACTGGATCCGGTTGGAGAAGAAGGCGGCGGAGACAGAGAGGAAGAGAACTAAGGGAGAAGGGCGTGGTTTATAAAGGGGGACATGTAGTCCCGGGTGATGGTTAGAACCGGGACTAAAGGTTCTTTAGTCCCGGGTGATGGTTAGAACCGGGACTAAAGGTCCGACCTTTAGTCCCGGGTGTAGCCACGGCCCGGGAGTAAAGGGGATTTTGACGGGCCGCGAAAATGCAGCCCATCTTTAGTAGTCCCGGGTGATGGTTAGAACCGGGACTAAAGGTTCTTTAGTCCCGGGTGATGGTTAGAACCGGGACTAAAGGTCTAACCTTTAGTCCTGGGTGGTTGGTCCACCCGGGAGTAAAGGTGGGCTGCAGTTTGGCTCTCCGCCAGTTTGTAGAAGTTTTTTCCTTTTTTATATATTTCTTTTATATAAATATGCAGAGAGTTGTTAATTGCCTAGTAAATAAAATATTAGCAAAAAAATTACAAAAAGAATTCCAGGACCTGGTTTTGCATTATTGTACATAAGAAAAATATATAACCTAAACTCTTTTGTTTTACCGTATAAATATTTAACATAGTGTAAATAATAATCATAATTTTCACCATGCAAAAATGTACTACTTAATTAAAATCATTAAAACTATTGCTTTTCGACAGAAAATTAGTTTTCACATCTTATTGACGTTGATCATTTATTTTTTCATCACACATTCTCCACAGGAAATCCACCGTCAAGCAGAAAATTCATTTAAATCGTAGAAAATATGAATACACTATATATATCAAGCGGGCACAGTAGTGAACTTCTTCTTAACGTATATCCCTTGGTTATGATCGCGCCGTAACCATGGAGTGTCCATATCATTTAGCTGGATGCTTGGGTCTTTGTTCACTGTGAAGGGTGGAATTCGGTCATCCTTTTCATAATCTTCTGATATGTCTGACTTGTCTTTAATTTCGACGATATTTCTTTTCCTTGAAAGAACTATGTGGCGCTTTGGCTCATTGATTGGGTCGTTGTTGTTTTCCCTCTCTTCGGTTTTGTAGACATGTCCTTGACATAGAACACCTGATTCACATCCTTAGCAAGGACAAACGGTTCATCTTTGTACCCAATATTGTTGAGGTCCACGGTTATCATTCCATACTGGTTGTCGACTGCTACCCCGCCTCCAGTCGCCTTTACCCATTGACACTTGAACAAAGGTACCTTAAAAGTAGGTGCATAGTTTAGTTTGCATATCTCCTCTATGCGGCCATAATATGTTTGCTTATTTCCATTAGGGTCGGTGGCATCTATGCGGACACCACTGTTTTGGTTGGTGCTCCTTTTATCTTGGGCTACTGTGTAAAATGTATTCCCATTTATCTCATACCCTTTGTATGTGAGGATATGCCACGATGGCTGCCTAGCCAACAAATACAGTTGCTCATCAATACTCTCATCACCCTGACATTCTTTTCGGAACCAGTCGCTGAAAGTTTCCATGTGCTGACGTGTAATCCAAGCTTCAGACTTCCCTAGAAACTCGGATCGGAGCAACTCTTTATGTGTCTCGATATACGGATCCACCAAGGAGGAGTTTTGCAGAACTATGTAGTGTTCTTTATTAAAATAATTGTCATGTGTACCAATATATGTTTTCTTCCCTAGTGTCCCCTTTCCACTTAGTCTCCCCTCGTGTCACAATTCAGGAACACCAATCGGGCCAAGGTCAGAAATAAAGTCAACACAAAACTCAATGACCTCCTCTGTTCCATAGTTGAGCACGGTTGTGAACATATTTCTTTAGGACTCCCATGAACCTCTCAAAGGGGAACATGTTGTGCAGAAATACAGGACCGAGAATGCTAATCTCCTTGACTAGGTGAACTAGGAGGTGTGTCATGATATTAAAGAAGGAAGGAGGGAACACCAACTCAAAGCTAACAAGACATTGAACCACATCATTCTGTAGTTTAGCTAGATCCATTGGATCGATTACCTTCTAAGAAATTGCATTGAGGCATGCACATAGCTTCACGGTGGCTAGACGTACATTTGGAGGTAGAATTCCTCTTAATGCAACTGGAAGCAATTGCGTCATGAGCACATGGTAGTCACGGGACTTTAAGTTTAGGAATTTCTTCTCTGGCACATTTATTATACCCTTTATATTCGAGGAGAATCCAGATGGTACCTTGATTCTTGCTAGGCATTCAAACATGCTTTCCTTCTCTTCTTTATTAAGAGTGTAGCTGGCAGGACTTAAGTAATGGCATCCATCATCTGTCTTCTCTGGATGTAGGTTGTCTCGTTCTTTCAAACATCGCAGGTCCTGTCGTGCTTCAAGTGTGTCCTTAGGCTTCCCATACACACCCATGAAGCCTAGCAGGTTCACACAAAGATTCTTCATCAGGTGCATCACGTCGATCGTGCTATGGACCTCTAGGACTTACCAATAGGGTAGCTCCCAAAATATGGACTTCTTCTTCCATATGGGTGCATAACCATCAGCGTCGTTTGGAACAAGTTCGCTGCCATGTGGCTTTCCAAATACTACTTTCACATCCTTGACCATATTGAGTACATCCTCACCAGTCCGGTTGCCTGGCTTGGTCTGGTGGTCTGCCTTAGCTTTAAAATGCTTACCTTTCTTTCTTAGGGGGTGATTCGCAGGAAGAAATCGACGATGGCCAAGGTACACGACCTTTCGACATTTTTTCAAGAATATACCTTTAATGTCATTGAAACAGTGCGTGCATGCATTATATCTCTTGTTTGATTGTCCTGAAAGATTACATAGAGCAGGCCAATCATTGATTGTTACGAACAACAATGCTCATAGGTCAAAGTGCTCCTATTTGTGCTCATCCCACACACATACACCTAGTCTGTTCTACAAAAGTAGAAGTTCTTCAACTAGTGGCCTCAGGTACACATCAATGTCGTTGCTAGGTTGCCTTGGGCCTTGGATGAGCACTGGCATCATAATAAACTTACGCTTCATGCATAACCAGGGAGGAAGGTTGTAGATACATAGAGTAACAGGCCAAGTGCTATGACTACTGCTCTGCTCCACAAAAGGATTCATACCATCCGTACTTAAAGCAAACCTTAAGTTTCTTGCGTCATTTGCAAACTCCGGGAATTCTCTATCGATTGCTCTCCACTTGGACCCATCAGCAGGGATGTCTCAATATATTGTCTACCTTACGGTCTTCTTTGTGCCATCACAATAACTTTGCATGGTCTTTGTTTCTAAATAGACGTTTCAAGTGTGGTATTATAGGAGCATACCACATAATCTTGGCAGGGATTTTCTTTATGGGGCGTTCGCCCTCAACATCGCCAAGGTCATCTCGCCTGATCTTATACCGTGATGCATGACATACCAGCCATGCATCTAACTTCTCGTACTCCTCGCCACGGTAGAGGATGCAGTCATTAGGACATGCATGTATCTTCTAGATTTCTAATCCCAAATGGCAGACTACCTGTTTTGCTTTGTACGTAATGGCGAGCAATTCGTTATCCTTCAGAAGCATCTTCTTTTGGATTTTCAGTAACTCCCCAAATCCCTTATCAGATACACCATTCTTTGCCTTCTATTGCAGTAATTCCAGTGTGGTACCCAACTTTTTCTGTCCCACATCACAAGTTAGGTATAGCAATTTCTTGTGATCCTCTAGCATGCGCTCAAACTTGATCTTCTCCTTTTCACTTTTGCATTCTCTTTGTGCGTCACGAATGGCCTGACCAAGATCATCAACGGGCTCATCTTCTGCCACTACCTCTTCTATAGCTTCCCCCATTGCAGTATCATTGAAGGCACCATATTCAGCAATAATGTCATCATCGTCCCATTGTTCTTCTTCACCTTCTTCCATTACAACCTGGTTTTTCCGTGCTTCGTCCAACAAATATAGTTTGGCATGAAACCCGACTTCAACAAGTGTGAATGAAGACTCCTTGAGCTAGCATATCCCTTCAAATTCTTACATATGGCACATGGGCAGCACATGAAACCATCGTGTTTGTTTGCCTCGGCCACACGTAAGAAAGAATGCACGCCCTCAATGAACTCTTGGGAGCGGCGATCAGCATTGTACATCCAATGCCGGCTCATCTGCATTACATGACATACATATCGTATTAAAACCTAGAACATAATTAGTTAAATACGACATGCATGCCACCACATAAGGTATTAATTTATGAAAGTCTCGTTACAATATAGACAATCCCAACTACCACTAAAAAAACTAAAGCTAAAATGCACTTCGGCAGCATAAGGATTTCGTGACCAATCCCAACTAAAATAGACAGATCATGCGTTTGTTCAACATCTATGGGCTTCTTCCGTAGGATCACTGGCTCATCAGCTGCCGTAGCCGCCTGTGCAAGAGAGTTTTGCACGTGTTCAACATACTCTTCCTCCCAGTACCAGCCTGAACATCCAGTGCCATCCCACTGAAATTAAAACAAAAAATTAGAACTTTAATCACAATCATCATGAAAATAAGTATAAATTAACCATAATCATCAAATGCAATAAAATAACTCACATTGCGATCCGGACACTTGTAGAAGATACGACCCTTGTTGGGACACTTCTTCCTCACCCGGTACTCCATCATAATCTTCTCCTCACACTTGTCGCATGCAATGAGAGGGAGGTCCGACCTCAGTTGCTTTGGAACCCGATGAGAGGCCGAGGACCCGAAAGCAGTTGACATCTACTCTCTATACTCATTTTTAATATAATATAAATTTCTCATTTTATAAACAAATAAAATTAAAAAACTCTAAAATTCTCTATATCTCTAAACCATGAAGTGTGCTATGCATGCTAGAAATAAAAGCTGAATACTAGTTTTGAATAACTACTTTAACCTTTCTTCATCCAAATATGCAAACTTTAAAGTGATTTTGAGCTTAAATGGCTTACAAATAAAAAAATTCACCATAAAAAACCACATATATCTAGTCCACAAAATGAGATATGCTACTGATGAAACATGAGAGTATAAAGTTGGTAACCTTTAGAACCGAAGAATTGATGGAGGAATCGAAGAAATCTTGTGATTACCAGCGACGAGGAAGAAGAGAGGCCGGCGATGAAGCAAGAACATTGAGCTCGAAGTGGCTCAGGCTCGGGGAGGAAGAAGGGCTATATAGGAGGGGACCTTTAGTCCCGGTTGGAGACAGAAACCGGGACTAAAGGTCCCTTTCTAGTCCCGGACGGTGCCTCCAACCAGGAGTAGACTTTTACTCCCGGTTGGAGGGACCAACCGGGAGTAAAAGTTAACCTTTAGTCCCGGTTGGTAGCTCCAACCGGGACTAAAGGTCCCCTGCAGCAAAAGTCTGCCACAGTAGCCGTTGGGCAGGGACCTTTAGTCCCGGTTGAAGCTACAAACCGGGACTAAAGGTCTCTCTAGTCCCGGACGCAAAAAATACCAGGACTAAAGCCAAATTTCGAGCTGGATCAAAGGTCGTTTCTCTACTAGTGAATAGGCCTAAAATGAAATGCAAGTATTTCAACACCTAGTAGCACTAGATGATCGAGTTGTCCGATAAGAGCTCCCCTCTTAATAGTACGACCATCTATGCTAAATGTAATCACATTTGCTATGTGTCTTGATCACCAAACCAAAAAGCTCCTATTAAGTTTCACCTTTGCCTTGAGCTTTTTGTTTTTCTCTTTCTTCTTTTCCAAGTCCAAGCACTTGATCATCATGGTCACCACACCATCATCATGATCTTCGCCATTGCTCCATCACTTGAAATAGTGCTACCTATCTCATGACCACTTTGATAAACTAGGTTAGCACTTAGAGTTTTATCAATTCACCAAAATCAAACTAGAGCTTTCAGGGGGGCACGGCCCCTGCTGGCCCGTGGTACTATATATATGCTTAAGTCAACAACAACGCAAGAAGTATTATTTCCTTGCTTTCAAATGTACTAGATGTTCGAAATATTCTTCTACAAATTAAAATACTATGCTAGCAAAGGAGCACACAAGCTCCTATAACTTCAACTAATAAACGAATCCATAATCTGACCCAACGAATGACAGCCCTGTTTGCTTGAACCTATTAGCCTTGTGTTTTTCCCTCACAACAAATCAGCGAACAGTATTTTTTAGCCTGGCTTTTCAGCGAAACGAATGGGGCCTTAAAAATCCCTTGCCTAGGACATGATTTCCTAGCTCTCATTATGACATCATTCGTCATTGTCAACTGAAACACCAAGCGTGGTGTACTATGTGAGCTAAGATGGTTTTTTTTTTACCCCTAGGGGCATGTGCTCACACTCCATGAAGGCGCATTGGGTGGGAGCACATGCCCCTAAGGGCAGATTTAACTTTTTGAGGCTATGTGGGAAGGAGGACCTGCGTGTGTTGTAGATTTCCTCGTAAACGATTGTAACACTGCTATGCCTAGTTAATAAAGCCTCTCTTTACTCGCAAAAAAGGCGTCAATTGTTGCAATATATATGTCCTAGTATGTTTCACTTTCTTTTTTTAAATCCCATGTTTATTTGGTTTGATTTGAGTTATATTATGTTTTCATGTATATTTTTTTCTAAGATTTCAAATGAACTTTTGACTGAAATTGTCTTCAAAACTAATTAGCTTTCAGGATCATCGGTGTGCCCAAGTCAAAGAGGCTCAACATTTACAAATACAAGCAACAATAGCTTATTATTTAGTGCCAACGAATATTCGGACTTCTGAATATTTTGAACTGAAGCATCGAGTCAAGAAAAGCTGAAGGTATTGTATACATGTCATCCCATGTGCTTTTCTATCTTGACGATATCCGGAAGTACGCATGAATCATGATAGGGTGAGCCCCCTTGCAAGATAACTTATCTTTGTTTGTATATACGTTCTTCCATTCCATCGAGGAAAGCTAGCAGGAAGCACGTACTCCTGGAAGATGTGAAAATCATACTGGAAGAAACAAAATAAAAATTTTACAGAACAAAGCATATATATAGTTTACACATGAAGTTTATCCTTTTATACATGATTTCTATCTTTCAAGAACTAATGTTAGGTTGCATCAATAATAAAACAAATAATATGCCTATCCTTGATCCCTGGTTTTGTCTGCATTTTAGGGGGTTTTAGCCCCACGTGAAACGTCTTTGCATGCATGCAAGATGACGAAGAAGGCAGCAAAAGTCAACTGTGATCGTGCGGGGACCACGCAACCATCAAATGTCAACTCTCCCTGTGCTCTCCACTTATCATCAGATCACATCAGGGCGCCCTTGCTGGGCGAGGAGGGTCAACTCTCTTTGCTTATCAAGTCGAGGTGGTAAGGTTTTGACAAAGAGCAGCAGGGCTAGCTATCGTTATCAGTCATTGGACATTACAGACTCCACACAAAGCATTAATTAATTAAATGGTTTTGCATACTTGAATAACGGCGCTTGCAGCTTGGGCCCTGTTCGTTTCTTTTATAATTCGTTTTTTTCAGCTTGTTTTTTTAGCAGTAACAATATTTTTTCTCACAACAAATCAGCCGAAACAGTGTTTCGGCTGGTTTTTTCAGCGAAGCCAACGTGGCCTTGGTTGTTACTAATTGTCAGTAGACAGTAGTGTCCTGCTGCTAAGTAGAACGAACCTTCTGGTATTATGATTTTATTTATTTACGCGTAGCTATAGTAGGTTACTCCCAATCTCTGATCCGGCGTTACGTTAATCTTTTGATTCCATAGGTTCCTAACCAAAGACAGAGGAGAGCGGCTCCATCAAGAATGAGGCCTAGAGAGACGAACATCGTTCCAAGCCATTGCGTGCTCATGCTAATAAGATCGAAGACCAGAGAGTGAGTGCTAGCCCCACCATTACTAGCCAAAGCTAGGCAACAGATGAACGTGATGCATAATGATGGGCCCTGATTTAATTTGCATTTGATGATCTCAAAAACTTTTTTATTTGGGTGAGATTTCAGCCGAGACTGGTTAACGCCACCATACATATAATATATAAATAGCATCCCTTCGTTCCAAATTATGAGATGCTTTAGCTTTTCTAGATACTATTTTCTGCTTACCCTTGCTGTCCGTACGTACAGCTGGCGTACGTTAGCTGGTTGGGCTGTTGTACCAACCATCCCCTGCTACAAGCACAGGTGATTTATTTATTTCTGATATATTCGATCATACGTATGATGGCAAGCACATTATAATCGGCATGTTCACTTGTTAGTTTCAGTCAGCCAGCCACTCACAACAAACCAGCACCAGTCGAACTTATCAGCCCAGAAACCAACCAACGAACATGTCAATTATAGCAGTATTTGTGTCCTCGAGTCCAATGGGGTAGTTCGTTACAATTCTATATGTTCTATTTTTTATTAGAGATCGATAGCCGCCTATTGTGCAAATGCATACATACATTCAGATATAGGGCTTGTTATGCATACATACATTCAGATATAGGGCTTGTTTGGCAAGGCTCTGGCTCCTCTAAAAATAGCTCCGGCTCTGGTTCCTCTGAAGGAGCAGCTCCTCTGGAGGAGCTGAAGCCGTTCTGGAAAACGTTTGGCAAAATGGCTCCTTCACACTAGACGACGTGAACTCACAGCAAGGAGCCGCGCGAAACTCGTTTTTTAGACTTCTCCTGCGTAGGCAAATAATGGCTCCGGCTCTTGACCGGCTCCCCATGCGGAGCCCTTTCCAAAACAGGCGTTTGACACAGCTCCTGCAGGAGCCAGAGCTGAAGCCCCTGCAGGAGCCCTGCCAAAGAGGCTCATAGAGTAGTTGGGCAGTGCGGGGGTGTGTCCTATGGATATATATTATACTAGACAATATAATATAGGGACCAGTTTAGAAACCCTCCTTGATTGTTGCATCCGTTAATAATTTTGTGCTAAGTCATTTTACTTAATTTTGGGCTACTCTATCCATTTTAGAATGCACGGTCGTTTTATTTTTGCGCTAAGTAAAACTCATCTAGTTTTGATCAAATGTATAGAATACTGTATATAAGCATATATAATATTATCAAATCAAATAAATGAACTATCAAAGTATATTTTATGAACCGTTTTGCATTGCACATAAGAGGAGTCAGAGCTGTTTTTCTGTTTTCTTTGCAAGGCGTCGGAGCTAAGGTTTTAGCTCCATTCGGAAAAGCATCATCTAGAGGAGCCGTACGAAAGAGACACTTAAGATGTTGCCAATGAAAAAGGATAATTTTATACACCGTGGTTGGATCGAAATTATATAAGTACGTACGTACTGGTCATATTAGGGAATAGATAGATGAATTAAATTAAATAAACGCCTACGTGCTGTTGGGCCTGAGACGGACGTCGCTTTCACCTGGTTACCGTTTGCGTGCAATGCGTGGAAAAGTCAGAACTCTGTGGGGGCCACCACCACATGCTGTCGAAAAGTCAACTTTTCCTGCTCGCTATGCTCTACTGCTCTGCATCTGCAGCACTGCTTATCATCACTCAGATCGCTGCTCTCTGCCTATAAGAGCAGCTCCATCGTTTCAGGATCCAAGCACGAGAAGCTCTCGCACCTGCACAGTGCACACACACCGAGACCTAGCTATCAAGCTTAGTTGTGCAACTGAGAGTTTGGTTTTGAAGGTTGAAGAAAGAAAGCAAGAGAGACACACGCACATGGCGAGTGACGCGCCTGGTAGCTCGTTGCACGGGGTGACGGCGCGTGAGTCGGCATTCGCCTTCGCCTTCTCCACCGCGGCGCCGGCGGCAGCGGGCAAGTCGTTCGACCTGCCGGTGGACTCGGAGCACAAGGCCAAGTCCATCCGGCTGCTCTCCTTCGCGAGCCCACACATGCGCACCTTCCACCTCTCCTGGATGTCCTTCTTCACCTGCGTCGTCTCCACCTTCGCGGCGGCGCCGCTGATCCCGATCATCCGGGAGAACCTGGGCCTGACCAAGGCGGACATCGGCAACGCGGGGGTGGCCTCCGTGTCGGGCGCCATCTTCTCGCGCCTGGCCATGGGCGCCGTCTGCGACCTGCTGGGCCCGCGCTACGGCTGCGCCTTCGTCGTCATGCTGGCGGCGCCCGCGGTGTTCTGCATGGCCATCATCGACAGCGCCGCGGGCTATGTCGTGTGCCGGTTCCTCATCGGCTTCTCCCTCGCCACCTTCGTCTCCTGCCAGTACTGGACCAGCACCATGTTCAACATCAAGATCATCGGCACCGTCAACGCGCTGGCGTCCGGGTGGGGCGACATGGGCGGCGGCGCCACGCAGCTCATCATGCCTTTAGTCTACGAGGGCATCCTCCGGTGCGGCGCCACGCCGTTCGCGGCGTGGCGGATCGCCTACTTCGTGCCGGGGCTGATGCACGTCGCCGTGGGCATCCTCGTACTCACCACGGGCCAGGACCTCCCCGACGGCAACCTCCGCAGCCTCCGGAAGCAGCAGCAGGGCGAGGACGGCGCCGGCGCCAGCTGCTGCCGCAGGGACAGCTTCTCTAAGGTGCTCTGGCACGCCGTCTCCAACTACCGCACCTGGGTCTTCGTCTTCGTCTACGGCTACAGCATGGGCGTGCAGCTCACCACCAACAACATCATCGCCGAGTTCTTCTACGACCAGTTCGAGCTCGACATCCGCGTGGCCGGCATCATCGCCGCCTGCTTCGGCATGGCCAACCTCGTGTCGCGCCCGCTGGGCGGCGTGCTCTCCGACGTCGGCGCGCGGTACTGGGGCATGCGCGCGCGCCTCTGGAACATCTGGATCCTCCAGACCGCCGGCGGCGCGTTCTGCCTGTGGCTCGGCCGCGCCAGCTCGCTCCCGGCCTCGGTCACCGCCATGGTGCTCTTCTCGTTCTGCGCGCAGGCCGCCTGTGGCGCCACGTTCGGCGTCATCCCCTTCGTGTCCCGCCGCTCGCTGGGCGTCATCTCGGGGCTCACGGGAGCCGGCGGCAACGTCGGCGCGGGGCTCACGCAGCTGCTCTTCTTCACCACGTCCAGCTACTCCACGGGGAAGGGGATCCAGAACATGGGCATCATGAGCATGGCGTGCACGCTGCCGCTCGTCCTGGTGCACTTCCCGCAGTGGGGCTCCATGCTCCTCCCGCCCAGCGCCGATGCCGACGAGGAGAGCTACTATGCCTCCGAGTGGAGCGAGGAGGAGAAGAGCGTAGGCCGGCACAGCGCCAGCCTCAAGTTCGCCGAGAACTGCCGGTCCGAGCGTGGCAGGCGCAACGCCGTCGCCGTCCTCGCCGCCGCGGCCACGCCGGAGCACGTCTAACATACTTATGTACTTCTAGGCTCCAAGCAAAACTGTGTACTTCACTCTAGCTCCGATCGATACTCCTATATATATAGTACGTACTACGTAGGAGTAGCTTTCAACAAATTAAAATGAAACATAGGTTTGGATGTACGTAGTGTTCTTGTGCAACACAATTCAGTAAATGAACAAACTTTGTTCTTCGAGAACGCCCCATATTTTTCTCCTAAAAACTCAATGTTTGCCAACTCTAAAAGAGTATTGGGAGAAAAAAAGAAGGCCATCTCCAAGTATCACATATTTGACTTCTAAAAAAATTAAATTTTGGTCCCACAATGATTTTTATTTGACGGCTTCTTTTTTTCGCGTGACCTCTTCCGCCGCACCTCGAAACCCTTTACGCCGCCGCCGATTCGCACGTATAGTGCCAACCTTTGGCTTGAGATTGGTCGTAGATGTGTTTATGGCTTGATGATCAATTGTGAACTACGGTAGCTAGCTAGCTAGCTAGCTTCGGCCAAGCCGGCAGCGGTGGCGGCGGCGGCCATCGGGACCGAGAGCGGCATGAGCCAGGCAAAGCAACAAGCCAAACAAATCCGGTGCGTACGTACACAGCGCTGCTGGCCGAATGGGCGCGCGCGCGATCGAGTGCATGCATGCCATGAATCCGACGCCCACCCGTTAGCTAGCTAGGCGCCGGCACGACGTCTCCATCGCTCACAACTCACTCGTCACTCGCAGCTAGAGCTAGCGCGCGGCCGACCGCCAATGGGTGGTAGATCAGATCACCCGGCCAGGTCACGCAGGAGGTGAAACCCGGCGCCCTGCAGGCTCCGGTAGTGCTCCTGCCCGTGCGCTGCCTCGCCGTCGATGCTGGCGCCGCCGAACTGGACGTGCTGATGTTGCCCCGGGTGCACGCCGCCGGCCATTTGATGGCCGGCCGTCGTCGGAGGAGCGAACAGGTACCCACCCGCGGTGCGGCCGTGGTGGTGGTGCGCGGGCGTCGGCGGCGCGCCGAACGCGATGTTGACGCCCCTGCCGGCGTGGTGGCCGCCGCCGCCGTAAGCGTCGAAGTCAAGGTGGTCTGCGGGAAGGAGGGGGCGGCGCGGGAAGCGCCGATGCACGCGATTTATCTCCGCGTATTTTTACGCACGCAGGAGGCCGGTTTGCCTAGTGCGTAAAGATAAGGATGGGATATTAAGAACTCTTAGAGATGGATTTTTTTTTCTTTTTTTCTAAAAAAATATAGATGAAGAAATGATACGAGACACTTTTGGAGATCCTCGAAATGAACAAACTTTGTTCATATATATGCTTTCTTCTTCTTCTTTAGTATGCATTCTTCTGCAAAGTACAAATAAAATCAACTACAAAGGGACAACATAATTAAGCAAGGATCAAAGCTGCGTATACGTGGCGGAAGGAGCAGCTCACTGGGAGGGGAAGCCTACTGGTCGCCGAGGCCCACAGTGCTAACGAGGCCCAGTTGTCCGCTGGGTATTAGCAGCCCGTACACAAATGCGCCCAGTAGTTTACCGAGTGGAGAGAAATGTTATATATAGATATAATAAATAGATAATACTCAACAAAACATGTACTTAATAATTTCCTCAAGAATCTAAGCTAGTAAAGCCTAGGAGGTACAATTATCAAAACCTATGTAAGATATCTATCTAGATCTGTGCACTACGATTTTGCTTTGTGTTAATACTATCTCTGACGAAAAAGAGTTCTGCACACTAGGTTCTAATCCTATCAAGTGACCAAGTAAGATAGACTATGAAGGTAAACATGCAACCAAAGGAATGCATGTAAATATAAAACTCCCGCGATGATGATTTTTTCCCAAGGTATCAAGAAGCTTATGTTCTCCCTAGTTCTCGTTGGAACCCCTTGAAATGATGCCCTTGTAAGGGCCAAGTTCATGGACAGGTAACTCTGTAGATTGCTCTCACGCCTTCCCTACTCGCAAGGGGGTCTCTAAGTTGGCCTCTTCCAAATTGGTCCATACTGTCTTCACTATCGAGCTTTCGGTTCAAACGTCGTGAGCCTCATTTCCTCTGGTACAAGCTAGGCGACCACACCACGAATGCAGTTGGTGCGATCTCTTAAGATTGCAAGCCTCTAATATACAACAATGGAGCGCACAAGAACCGAGTGGCAAGAGATATGCAAAGCTCACTAAACACTGAGCTTAAGCCTAGTGCCAAAATGGTGGCTTAACTAACCTAAGCACTTTGCAAAAACTACGCTAATCTCCTAATATTTATTTAAGCACTAAATAAAGTGGCCCTAGAATAAGTCTGCGGGGGCTACCACCGTTGGAGGCAATAATGCCTTACGGGGGGAAATAGGAAGGTTAGGCCCCTTTCGGTGTCTTATGCAGCTGCCCCAATCTCTCTGTCCTGTTGGTGATCGTGGTGCCTCACCTCCAAAATACCAGATCAAGCCGAGGAGGGACCCTCTCCAGCACTCGAGCCTATACCAGGGCCATCCCATGGGGCATATGCCCCCACTAGCACAAAATTGATTTTAGAAGATAGATGAAAGCTGCCTCAGCTTGCCTTCCACATCATCTCCTACAAGTCATCAGCAGGAAAGTGACCCGAGCCACCTAACGTGAACAACCAAAAAAGAGTTCATGCAATCGCCGACAGGGATCGAAGATATAGAGGATGCCCTTAGTGCGACTAGAGGATCTAGGCATGATGAGACAATACTTCTTTATTTCGTTTTAATTCGGGATTGGTTAAATTTGGAGAAAGTTTCTTATATGCCTGAAGGATCGAAACGGGCGACCAGAGGGGGGTGAATGGTCGCGGAAGCCAAAAATAATTTCTAACCCTTCCTCTAAACACAAAACCTGATTAAATCACGTTTTTCAAATCTGGCCAGAACTCTATGTACCTAATAAACCTGATGTGGACGAAAATCCGTAACTCCGATTGACCTAAAAATTTGTCAGATTAAACTAGATGAAATTACGAAACTAACCCAACTGGAATCACGTCAATCGGACTTACGGATCTTGAGATAAAAATAAAACAAGCAGACTATGTCAGATGCTGACGAGAATTGTAAAGAACCAATCGAGATGCACAAGATCAATCATTATAGATGAAAGATTAAATTGAGTAATTGAACTTACAAAAGTGCATCTAGCCTCCGCCCGAACATCCTCCCTCTCATAATCGGAGAGATCAACAAAAACCTCTCACTAGAATTCAAACCCTAGGCTAGACCGGAGAGAGGAAAACTGAACCAGGAAACCCCGGGGCACGAGTACTGTTCAAGGGTACTGTTCACGCGTGAATAGTAACTCGCCGAGAGTCCAAAACGTTCCGCTCCCTTCTCAACCCTAGGTGCCACATATTTATATCTCCAAAGGGTGGCACGACCTATTTTCACGTAACCCCCTACGCTAAATAAATCCACCGTAGGGGCGTAAATTCCAATTACGTCCTCCATGGCAAATTCCGCGATGTCCGCGATCCCTCCATCTCCGCGATGTGATCCTCGCGATGTCGCCGCACGACCATCCGAAATCGTATCGCGATCGCCAGAATTTCCATCTTCGGCCAATGCACGCCGCACGAGCGTCCCGGTACGATGCCTGGCTTTGTGGCTCAACCAGCGAACCGCGGATTTTGTGGCGTAATCTGGAAACCTCCCTCGACGTCCTCCCACCGTGTAGCCAGGTACAGTAGACGTACACCACACGATCGCCTGTCCCTCGAACGCAAGCCTCGATCCGCCCTTCTCCGCCCCCACGGTTCTTCGGAACGGCATCCTATCCTCGTTCTTCACTCGTCGCCGCATGTACCTTGTCTCCACCTGTCACCTACAACCACAACCTGCCTCGAGATACGTCACACGTACACCATGTTGTCAATCGCTCATCACCAAGGTGCTAGCACACCGGCATCTCAATGCCACTGAAATCTATACTTGTTCCCTTGAATGTCATTGGTTTTGTTTTGTTTCTCCCTTAGTTGCCATTGCCGTTAGATACTATGCAGGATCACCGTAATCTGTTTACAGCCGGCAATTTAACTACGTCCAGAGAGTGCAGGGCCGGCAGAAATTGGTTGTCTACACGAAGCCCAGAACAAGAGAGACTTGACGGACATAATGCTAGACAGACGGACTCTCCCCTTGTGCAACGCGGCCACGCATGCCGTTGCCTAAAATGTGATGTGTTTTCTACCCTTGAGGTACGAAATGGCATTAGAATTGCATTGCAAAAATTGTTAGGAGATGAATCTGTTTTTTTTTATGTGTGTGTCGGCACTGGGATAATAGACAGAGGTATGTAGCTACTAGCTAGCTACTTCTATCTATTTCAATCTCTCCTTTTTCATAGTTTGACGCCTCCTTGACCCTTTTGGACCTGGCTAACAAGCTAGACATGACCATGACCAGAACATCAAGGGAAGCCGTGAAATTGCAACACCGTGTGGAGGGCTTAGCGGTGCATGTGGGAATGAAAAGGCCAAAAATAAAATGTTGATTATTAGCTGTGTGCATACCAACATTTTGCAATAAACACTGAAGTTCATCCAATACTAGTATAATACTCAACAAAAGGTGGATTTATTTCATAATTTCCTCAAGAAGCTAAGCTAAGATCTAGGAGGTTCAACGGGGAGGCAGAGTGCTTGTTTCTTGGGAGGTTTGGAAGGAACGCAATAGAAGGACCTTTGACTCCTCCTGCAAGACACCGACCGAGCTCGTATCTCTTATCCGTCACGAAGCCAACGACTGGATAGCGGCCGGCTTCCGGAGCTTCGCGCCGCTCTTCACGCTCGCTGCCTAGCGGGCTTTCCCTAGCTCTCTGTCGCACAATTAGTCTACCCAGCACTACGACATTGCTGCTCCACCGTTCGAGCCGGTGATCTTTGTATGTGTTCTACCCATCGCGCCTATAGCAACTCGCCAACCGGGCCTTCGGGTTGTGTACCTTGATTTCCACTTCCCTTAATGAAGCACGTGCTAAGCACGCTTTCGAAAAAAAACGGGGAGGCAGAGTGAGAAAGACACAGAATATGCTCTCAGAAGTGTTTTTTCAGTTTGTTCATCTATCTTATAATCCGTACTTTTCAGTTTAATGTTTTTCTCTCACAACAAATCAGCCAACAGTACTTATCATGGCTTATCAGCAAAGCGAACGGAGCCATCCACGTGTATAGAGAAGGGCCCACCGTAACAGTCCCGTGGGCCTTGTTGCCCAGAAGCTATAGCTGTCCAAGTCCAAGACGCGCCTACCGTTAACGAAACACGAATCCCGTCTCTCGAGAAAAAGGCCGAGGCTGATGACCCACAATAACCCAGGCCGCTGAAGAAGCACGCTCATGGCGATCGTTGCATCTTCATCGCTAGAGCTCCAACACCACGACTGAAAATTTTCCGTTTTAATTTTGTTACTACAACCAACATACACCAAATTTGTGAACGAACAGGAGAACAGAAACAGAATTCTATCCAGAGCGCTACTTACAGTCAGAATCGGTGGTGACCCAGTGAGCCATCCTGACGTCGTCGTCATCCTCAGCCGACCACGAGCTGCTGCCACATGAAAGCCGCAGCACGGTAGTGCTGGTCGCCGCCGCCGCCGCCGGACCCGGACAGCTGGTGGCCGCAGACGAGCGGAAGGTGACCTCAGCGGCAGCATCGTCATCCCAGCTGAAGCTGCCGTTGGTGGAGATGGACAACGACGACGACGACGACGCCGAGGCCAGTAGTGCGCCGTCGTCTTCCCGCACAGTGGCCACTCGCTCATGGCCGGCGTCGCACTTGTAGGCTCCCCTCTTCTGGATTCGGCCTACCGCCCTCTGACATGACAGATAAAAAAAACATTGGAAACACGAATGGAAAATTGGAAACGGAATGAAGATCCGGCCGGCCGGTCCTCTGATCTGATAGTGACAGAGGTAGCTTAGGTATAACGTACCTTCCATTTCCTGGCGGTGGCGACGGTGGAGCGGCGGAGCCCGGAGTGCGCTGCCTGCGCGGCGGCGGCCCGGCTGAGCAGCTCCCGCATCCTGGCCACGATGGCCTTCCTGCGCTCCGCCGCCGCCGCCCTCGTCTCCGGTGGTGAGCCGTGCTGGTGGTTCTCCGTCGCCGGCGGCTCCTCCTCCAGAATGACGGGAAGAACTCTGCAGCCTGCTGCTGCTGCTGAGTGGTGGTCAACCATCACTGCCGCAGCACCAGTGCTGCCATGCCCCATAGTACTGTACAAAAACTTGCCTTCTCCTACCTAGTTAGTAGACGATCGGTCGACTAGTAGTGTAAGCAATTCGATCGCTAAAGTAAACACAGCCTAAATAAAAAGCTAATTATTCAGACTTGCGTAATTCTGTGCTCCATGCCTACAGCAGCCATACATGCATGCAAATGGTGGTCTGCTACTTATATATATTATGGATCGATGGATGGTAAGTTAGTGAGACATAACAACTGGTCAATCAGCAGCAGGAACCATATCATTACATTTCCAACCATGCATGCATCATGTTCGATCGTCCTGCAAAGAACGAAAGAATCTCAAGTTTTTGTTTTGGTTATTTAATTAGAACAGATAAATTTGTTACTGCTAGGTGACTGGAGGGCCAGGAACCGAACACGTAGGCTGCCAATCCAAACCTGCACGTCTAGTTTGTCAGCTTGCATTGTTTGTTAGGACCAGCATCAGACTGATGATGATTATTCAGACTACCTAGCTGGATCGCTTAACTGCAGTTGTTGTCGCCAGTCTCCACACTTGGATTAATCAACTGACAGTGGATCTAGCTATCTACAGCAGGGTGCATTGATTAGTACGTACTAATACACTAATAATTAACAATGGGATCGGAGATGCTCTGACAAGAGAGATAGCTAGTAGGGAGATTAAGGGAGAGAGACCAACTAACTAATAACTCATGAAACGCATGCATGCATCTCTTGCATGCTGCGGCTGCGTTGGCCATGTGATGGTGCACATCCACGCACACACATACTACTGACAAACCCGCCGCGCGGCGGGCGGCGGGCGGATCCAATCCGATAAAAACGAACCAGCTCAACGGGCTATATGGGCTTACCTCCAGGCTCCAGGGTCCAGCATGGAGGGCCCAAACAAAGGAAAAACTCATCTACCTCTTTCAACTATCACCATAGTCATTGCTCAAAGAAAAAAAAACTATCACCATAGTCTGATATTTCTGCTTGAACTCTAAAACTAGACATCTTACTCCAATATCACTATGCATGGCCATCCTTGAAGCAACTAGTCTTGTGAAAAATGCTAAAGAAGAAACAACATCTAGTTGTGAAAAATATAGTTTTTTTTTAAACGGTGAAAAATATAGTTTGAACACAAAAAGGAAGGAGAAAAATGACATTACACTTAAGAAAAACAAACGGAATGAGAATATTAGGAAAAAAACATACGGTCTCACTATATATAATAATAGGGCGTGGCTAGCGTCCGGACACCGCCCCCATCCGCCTTCGCCCTGACCTCATCCGCCTTCGCCTCACCCCACGCATGCACTTCGCCCCGTCTCTGCGTACGCCGGTCGCTCGTAACCCCCTCATCTCTCTCCGTGTGGGCAACACCCAGGAGCCGGCATGAGCAGTTGAGGACGAGCACGCCCCAAATGCACCCCGACCGCACCACCACCATCCATCGGCCCCCCTAACGTGCAGCATGCCGAGTCCGCTCTCTCTCGGCTCGCTTCTGGCCATACAACATAAAACACTTGCAACATGAAAAACATTTGAATGCAACATACATCTGAAAGTGGATGAAACATTTGGAACACGCACTCGCAACATGTTTGTGAAAGACACCAAACATCCAGATTTACAACTTGCAATATGAAACCACTTGCTGCAACATAAGACTGAGACAGCTGAAACATTTGGAGCATACTGCTGCAACAAATATGTGAAACATATGCAACATCCAAATAAAAAAAGATTGCAACAGACGTCTAGAAACAGATGAAATATTTTGAACAAACGCTTGCAAAATTCCTCTGAAATACTTGCAACATTTGCATCATCCAACCTACTTTTGCAACATCAAGATGAAATAATTGCAACATACATCTGGAACGTCTGAAACACTTGAAACGTTTCAGCCATCGGGGTGGGAGCCGGTGCCAGCGAGCCGCGGCGCGCGAGCACCACCAGCGCCAGTCACGCTTGTGGGTGCCCTTAGCTCGGACGGGGAAGACCTGAGGCACCATGGCACGTGTGCTCCAGCGACCATGGCAGGATCTGCGGCGCGCCCAACGGCGAAAGGCGACGGACGAACTGCAAGAGAGCAAGTGACGCAGGTGAGCGGCACAGGGAGAGAGGGCGCACGGCGCGGCCAACAATGGGGAAAGGCACGGCGTGGCAGCCCGATGAGCGTGGGCTGGGAAAGGGGCAGATAGATGAGCAGCCACATGCGAGCGATGCAGGTGGCTACCATGCAGGTGAGCAGCGCAGGGAGTGAGGCACACGACGCGGCCAGCAATGGGGAAAGGAAACAACAAGGCAGCCTGACGAGCACACTAGAGAAGGGGCAGACAAATGAGCAGCCACGCTGCTTTGGGGCTGGGCGGATAAGCACAAATAAGTGGGGTATGGGCTCGAAAGGGACGAACGGATAAACACAAGGAATGTGGATTTCTTTTTTGTTTAGAGCCTGCTCCTGAGGAACCGCATCCGAATGCAGAGTCATGGACGGACGTCCTACATGAAGTATTTCCAATCTATACCTTAATAATATAGAGACAAAATTTCTAGCACATAATCTGTTCGTTCGCTAAAAAAGTACCGCTCATAAGACTGACTTGGTTAATGTTTACGTTTTTCGTTTTTATGTCAAGTTTCTTCCAACCAGCTTTTTTTTAGTGCCAAAATACCTCCGCTTTTGTCCATCCGTCCATCTCCATCGTGTGCAGCGTTAGTCCGTGACTTCTATGTGGACACAAAGTTCTATTCTTGAGTCGGATGCCAGTTTCTGTGTGCTTCAATCTGAGGCTTCATAGGTGTGCCTGCCTCCTCTACGGTGTTGGAGCTTGAATCGAAGAAGCGCCGCATCCCCGCGGTCAAGAGAAAATTTGTGCCGAGATCCTGCACATGGACTTGCCCGAGCCAGATTCTATAATAAATTTGTCTCGTGATTTACTGACGAATTCTATTTTATTAGTATCTAAATATCCATGACATCCTTTGATGTGATATCCTAAAAACTTTAGGGCTAGCCGCTTCCCCGCTCCTGTCACATCGCGTGCTTCAACGGGGAAAAAACTTTGTCGGGATGCCCGATGAAGGAGAGAAGATAGTGAATGTTCCAAAAACAATCTATTTTCCTATGCGAAGCCTATTCTAATGTATCCCCTGACAGCACATATAAAATCAAGTCGGAAGAGGCTCCCAACCAGATCCAAGACAATCTCAGGCATTTATTCATCGAGAGCCTGTACAACGACAAAAAAAAGAAATTATCAATTATTCTCCTCCATTATAAATTACGTCTATGAAAAACACATTGTCAGCAAAAGTATCAACTTCAAGCGGATCTGCTAAAACAATGGCCAAAATAGCTACATCCATGATGGTAAGAAAATTCTAAAAAAAATCTCTTCAAATTTCAATAGATTAAACAATATTATAAATATTTATCTTTTAGTTACAATATATGAGTCTTATTACACAGTTCAATAACACGTCATCTGATAAGGTTTATATTCCTACAGCCAAGATTTTGAGAGATAGGAGGTCCGAGCTGGTTTACGAGAATGTATCTTGGTACGATTCTCTCGTATTTTATAGTTTTTTTTTTCTCCCGTTACAAAGCATGAGGCATGTTTGCTAGGAATAATAGCAAGAGAAAAGGGGGAGAAAAAACTAACTCAGCTCAAAGAAATGGAGGTTGAGTAGAGAATGCATTCGATCCAACTCATGAAAGTCGCGGCCCACCAACCAACAACCTCCCAACTAAAGAGAAAGGAAAAAGTCCACTTTTCCTCCCTCAACTTTTGTAAAAAGTCCGCTTTTCCCCCCTTAACTCCAAAACCGGGCAAACTACCTCTCTCAACTTTTGAAACCGTGCGTTTTACCTCCCGGTTATAAGCGGTTTTTAAGGTGGTTTTATCTTTTTCTTTTTTATTTATTTTGGCTAAATCTTTAAAAAATCATAGTAAATCACAGAAAAATCATAAAATAGAAAATCTAATTTTATTAGACTCCACATGAGTATATATATACATAGTGAATATATAATATGGTATGCTTTAGTACAAAGTAATTGCTGTAGATTTTGATCTATTTTTTCTGTAATTAATTGGAATAATTCATAAATGCAGTTTTTATGGTTCAATTGTGGTGAAATTTTTATGGTGTCCTAATTATTGTATGCTTAAAATGTAGTGAAAATTCCATACTCATTGGATCATGTATTACTTAGTTATAGATTTATTTATATTTAATAAGCATAAATCCCACAAACCGCTCCTTGAGACAGTCCCAGACCTCCTTCCCCGTCTTCTTCTTTGCCACTTGCATCGATAGATCATCGGGCAGACATTGAAGGAGATGTGCCCTCGCCTTCTTGTCTTTGGCTGTCCTCGCCGCCACGGCCGCCTGGCCCACCGACGCCGTCTCCGACTCCGTCGATGGCTCTACCACCTCCCAAACACCTTGATCCTCCATAATTGCTTACACCCGGATACTCCAGCTCATGTAATTGGCTCCCGTCAGCTGCGGATATGCAAACCGCTCACCGCCGCCACCGCCAACCCCACCGCCGGAACCAGAGCGTGTCTCGGTCATCGCCGCAAACTATGAAGATCAGGCATGTGATTATGGATCTGATACCAAATGTTGGTTTTAGGACGCACAAATCGCAGCCATATATGCAGTGGCTACCCTAAGAACAAGAGGAAGCACAGATCAAGAACATGCACACACTGGAACACAATATGACGAATGGCAACTGTCGGCTGACAGTGCTATTTTCCACAGATGTTAATGACCAGCGCATACACGATTACAAGGTAGCTTTCGACACACAACACACAACACACACTGATGTCCCGGCTACTTATACCATTAGCTGTACTACACAATGCTGAGCTAAACAACTGCCTAAACACAGATACAAAAGACTGAAAATAAACTGTCAGGCGACGTCGTGGTTGTGGGCGCGCTCACCACGTACTCGGCAACCGCCTGAATTCAAATTGCGGCTTCCCGCTCTCAGCTTGGTCCAGGCACTGACGTGGCTTCACCATGACAGAATTACACCATCAGGCAACCTCAGGACGTTGCAGAAGAAGGGCAACATCAACAAGGACAAGTTCTCCAAGGTGTTGTGGTACGCGGTCAGTCGGTCACCAACTACCGGACCTGGATCTTCGTCCTCCTCTACGGCTACTGCATGGACGTCGAGCTCACCACCGACAACGTCATCGCCGAGTACATGTACGACCGCTTCAACCTCGACCTCCGTGTTGCCGGCACCATCGCCGCCTGCTTTGGCATGGCCAACATCGTCGCACGCCCCATGGGCGGCATCCTCTCCGACATGGGCGCGCGCTACTGGGGCATGTGCGCCCGCCTCTGGAACATCTGGATCCTCCAGACCGCCGCCGGCGCCTTCTGCCTCTGGCTGGGGGGCGCCAGCACGCTCCCCGTCTCCGTCGTCGCCATGGTGCTCTTCTCCTTCTGTGCGCAGGCTGCCTGCGGCGCCATCTTCGGCGTCATCCCCTTCGTCTCGCGTCGCTCCCTCGGCACAATCTCCGGCATGACCGGCGCCGGCGGCAACTTCGGCGCGGGGCTCACGCAGCTGCTCTTCTTCACCTCCTCCACCTACTCCACCGCCAAGGGGCTGGAGTACATGTGCATCATGATCATGGCGTGCACGCTTCGGGTGGTGTTCGTGCACTTCCCGCAGTGGGGGTCCATGTTCTTCCCGGCCAGCGCCACCGCCGATGAGGAGAGCTACTACGGCTCCGAGTGGAACGACGACGAGAAGAGCAAGGGACTCCATAGCGCCAGCCTCAAGTTCGCCGAGAACAGCCGCTCAGAGCGTGGCAAGCGCAACGTCATCGTCCAGGCCGACGCCGACGCCACCGCCACGCCGGAGCACGTCTAAGTTTAAGATCGATCCAGGTTCACTTCCTGTTACCTGTTTGTATGTATATTCCTAGCTTGTTATTACTGTGCACGCATAGCTGTTTTAAATTTACATTCTAGGCCTTGTATCCCGACACTCGTTTCCACCTCAATTGACATGTGTTGAGATGAATACAAGTGTGGCGAAATAAACCCCAAGTGTGGTGAGGCACAAGTATGTACTGGTGAGTACAAGCTAAAATTACATTTTTGTTGTGTATAATAATGTGTATTGTTGCTGGTTATAAGCACAAAATTTATGTTGACATGTTTTTGCAGGCACATTGCCATTCCTTCGGTGTCACTATTTTGTGATGTGTAATGCATGTATTGGCCTTGGCACACTATCCCAAAACCATTGTCGGTTCGAACCGGCTTTCACTACCAAATTTCGAACCGGCAATGGATAATCGACAGTATGGACTTTGGCTTTTCACCCGTCAATGATGTCTATTTTCACAAAAAAAATTGTGCCGTGCATGGCTGCCCCTGCACCCACTACCGTCGCGCTCGCACTAGGGTGAGGCGTGGGGAGGAGGAGAGTCAAGGGGAGAATTTCTGGAGAGAGATGGTCACGCCAGTCGTTGGGACCAAGGAGAGGAGGAGAAAAGAGTAGCTTCACATCACAATAAAGCACTAGTTTGAATTCCATATCTCCAATAACATGATCCTTGGTTGGATATTTGATTTTTTTTTATCAATCTTGTGATCAACAAGTTTTCCTCTTGATCACTTCCCTTGAATTGCTAAGCTCTTGATCAACTCTCTTTCTTTTTATTAGGAATGCTATCTATGTGGCCAAAATAACCAATCTTTGGAATTTCATATGATTCAGGATTACCTCTTGATCATATAACTTTTCCTCCTCTTCATGTGATCTTCTTTTCTTGCCAAAATGTGTCCAAGTAAGCTTATCCATAATATCTTTCAAGACCATAAAGTGCTCGACCGCATTTCTTGATCTTCCAATCTTGATCAAAATATCCACAAGAAGTGATTTCCAAATCTATCTCCAATTCTCCATGCAAGAAAAACAATTTTTTGGGACCATCTTATCTCCATTATATCTTGTCTCTTTGTCACGTAGCATTTGCTTGCATTGCTATTTTTCACTTTGATACGTGACATGAGTTTGATATACTCATTTGCAATTAAACATATCCAAAACTCATCAAACCCATTAATCATTTAATTGTTTTCCCATTCAACCACCAAAAATCACTAGGGGGCCAGGGTGCACTTTCATGCACAATATGCTAATTACACACTCATTGTCATAGAAGGATGCACTAAATAATTATTTTACCTCAATGTTGTACTTAATACTTTTGCTGGCTCTGCACAGCTGAAGATGAATTATGTTAAATTTTGCAAGGCCAATAAATATGCCACGTGAAAAAATGACCAATATTATAGCAACATTTGGTTGCTCTATTGGGTCTATGTGTTTCACCTATCTGAGCATGCCACTTGGTCTAACAAAGCCAACTATTTAGGAACTCTTCTCCTTTACTAAAGATATATGAAGCCAGACTTCTTCTCACATCAAAAGTACTCACACAAGGGGGAGGACTAATGATGGTGAATTTACTTATTTCTTGTTTCCAGCTTCCATGATGTGTACAATGAATTACACAAAACTGTCCTCAAAAGGGTAAATAAATATAGAAAGCATTGCTTATGGCAATGTTCTTTTGCAAGGACTATGACTTCATGACGCGTGCGATCTTCTTCGTCCGTGCGAACTGCCCCCTCTTCATGATTATTAATGTAATTTTAGTTTAAATAATGTGTAAAGTGTGATAGATACTTCAATATTAGTCACGTTACTCATGTTCGATAACACATCAAACAACAATGATGATTGTGAGTGAGAAGTTCGCTACTCTATATTAAATAATATTGTTAAATTAGTATACAGTATATCTCTAAGATGAGAAATTTGGCAGTAAACAACTATGTAAGAATTGGCGAGTAGCTGGCAATTTCAAATTTAGCAGGAAATATTAAGAATTTTAAAAATATTTTTAAGGGCAGTCCCTTTAAATAAGTCGACCTGAAAATTGATTTCTAGGTGTGGCTGAATTAGACAAGCCACCCTAGAAATCATTTTTAATGGATGACTGATTGAATTCAGCCGCACGTGGAAGTTCTTTTCCAGGAGGTTGCTTTGTCAACTGGCCATGTCCGTCCCTGTAAATACCTTCTTCTTTTTTCTATAATCGTGGTAGCATAGGGACGGTTTCAGAAAGCAACCCAGTAAATACATTTTTTTATAGAATTGATAGTGTAGAGGTGGTTTTATAAAGTGTCTCTAATTATAGATTTTGACCATGTCTAAAAAGTATTTAATTTGGCTAGTAGTGAGATAAATGTATTTATGAAATCTTTGGATATTTGAACTGATAATTCAAATGAGCCATTCCAACGTTTCATGCCCCCATTTAATTTGTTCTTGACACTTTTAAGAAAGTTCTTCCTTGTTCAAGTGATCCAAGAGCACACACTTAGAGTATGAGTCCAATTAATTGAAGATTTTTATTTAAAAAAAATCTGAATCTACCTTTGAATTTGTCATAATGTTTCTCCCTGATTCTTTATCATGCACGACCTCTGGTATGGCATTGTTGATGTCCACTTATACTTATCTGCAAACTAGGTATTGGGACACACACATATATGTCGACACAAATTTACTTATCACTGGTGTCGCTCTCACCTATATATAAGCTATACTATATACAATGATCTTGTATTATTGTTCATGCACCCCATAGTTCATTTGACTTTGCCTAATCTGACCACTGCAGCCTCTCTTGTTTGCATGCTTGCTAGCCTCAAACTAGTTGACATTTGATTGGGCCGGGCAATTAATATCTCCAAGTGCACATTTCATCTGGCTCTTCATGTTGCTCAATCGATCATGTCATGACTGATAAGCCACTGGATAGGACATGGATTGATCAGCTCCAACGACAAGATCCTGAGCTGTCCACCCAAGCTGTTTGTTTAATATAATGCCACTCTTCCATGGACTTTGGGCTGCCTCCAATCGTTGCTATCTGAAACGTTTGTTTGAATGATTCTGGTAGTCTACAGTTATACTTAGCTGAATTTTTGTTTTGCCAATTATATATACGCATGTCACAGAATGTGTTAATTAGTTAAGGTCTGGCCAGGTAGTCAAAAATAAACTGAAAGTTAAGTTCCACAGGAGTTTTAGAAGAAAAGCTAGCACCTAGGCCTAACAAAATTATTAAGTGAACACCTGAAATTTTAGTCATTTTATTTCGTTTGTTCCTTCAAAATAAAAACAGCTGGTGGTGGATTTGCTTTAGGAAAAAAATCGTTTTAGTAATGAATCTGTTCGGCTGTCTGTTAAAACAGTTGGTGCTGGCTGTTTTAACAGTATTCTGTGAGTGGAAGCAGCTGCAACAGCAGCAGCCCCAACAGCTGCAAAACTAGTTGAGACTGTCTATTCTATAATTCATCCGATCCGAAAGTTTTTAATCATTGAACCGAAGTTTAGGGCGCCTAGCACGTTGATTTCAGCTAATTAAGTACGTCATGCATCGTGCAACTACAGATTGTTTTGTAAAGAAAACGAATAACACAAGTGAGAATCCATATAAAGTAAATTTCATGCATATAAATTTGAACACGAACACAGGATTGCTTAGCTTCTTGTACGTATAGGAGCGTTTACGTACTGCACATAAGGATGTGGGTTGCATTTGTAATAGAGACAAAAGTTTGGTGCCGCTTACACAAGTCTATTCCGAGTAGATATAACAAGACCAATTTTCAGGCGTTTCATTTTGACTTGGTGATGAGAGCATCTTTAATGCTATTGTCTGTTTTTAATGTATGACATCGTTGATTTTTTCACTCGGTTAACTATTTGTATTTTGTTAGACAAACTTACATACAAGACATGCTCAAGTAGTTTTTTTTATCACAGATCTAGTGCTATCCTTTGGGGTTGTCCCGTTTGAGAAAATTTGCACTACTACTAATCTTGAGCTATTTTATACGGCACTTACTAGTAAAAATGAACAACGGAACAAGTTTTGCCTTACAAATAAAAACATCAACATCACAAGAGTATGTGTATAGAGCATTGCCAACTATATAAAAAAACAATTATAGAAAAAATAACAAATTTTATGCGCTACAACCCAGCTCTCTCTTATTGTCGTTCTAGGCCTTAACCTTCGAACACCAGGCTGCTGCTCAAACTACTGAAAGCACAATAAAACTGAACGAAAGGAACAGAAAGGAACCATGGTAGGGTGAAAGGTATATGTGTATTAATCAAGGAACTAGGGTTCCATCCCCCATACGCTGCTCACATGGAGCCCTATTTATACATGTCCGTATCCTTTACAAGGACCAAAATGCCCTCCTAACTACTCAGATTCTCGAGCATATTCTTTTTTTCCTGTAGGCACTTTTAGTCCATTCCTCTTTCAACCTCCCTCAGTGAGCACCTCCCTTTGTTGCGTCCCCCTCGGTCGGGTCCCATGGCCGATGCTCGGAAAACCCCGCCGAAAGGATGAAGGCCAATGACGACAAAAAACCTGCAAAATGACACACTGTATCGTATCGGTTAGCTTATGGTAATGCGAGAAATATTTCCCCATCATCGCACTTCATTTTGGATCGCTCGCTGGTGCGATGAAAGCTAGCGATGTCTTTCATCATCGGTATCAGCAGAAGACCATCTGTTCTTAGCAAGCGAAAAGGAGGTCGAAAGCTTTTTGCTCTGTTGTAACAGCAAGGTAAAAACTGTCGATATCTTTCACCAAAAGTTTCAACAATGGATCAACTGGTCCCTACGGGCGAAACGCTCGTCGAAAGCTATTATGGGTGTATCGTATATAAATACACCCAAACCAGAGCATTCGTCATAAGCAAAAGAAGCATGAACTTGTATGAGCAATTACATCCTATGGAGACAAACATGAGTAAGGGAGTTGGTGAACATTTTATTTACCTTTGCATACCTAAGTTCTTACCAGCAGCATTTATAGATGGAAGCTTTGAAGCTGCTGCAGGGACGGCTTGTATATAGTCCATCTCAGGTTATCACCAAGGCTAAAAGTCAAGTGCGGGGGAGGATGAAAAAAAAGAAGAAGAGAAAGAAGGAGCATTCTCCTCTTCTAGACCCTTGCCATCACTAAAGCCCATGGTCCATACACACTAGTTGGGTGTGTGACCTAGCCTTGGTGATAACCTGAGATGGACTATATACAAGCCACCCCTGCAGCAGCTTCAAAGGTTCCATCTATAAATGCTACCGGTAAGAACTCAGGTATGCAAAGGTAAATAAAATGTTCACCAACTCCCTTACTCATGTTTGTCTCCATAGGATGCAATTGCCTGCATGGGTCAGAAGAGAACCCACAACTTCTTTCACCGTTGGCTTTGTCAATAGAACATTCGGTTCATGCGGGTGAAACTCTCGTCGAAAGCTATTATGCATTCCCGCGCAAGACAGGTGAAAGCCGATGACTTCTTTCGCTATCGGTTTCGTCAATAGAACATTCGGTTAATGCGGGTGAAACATTAATCGAAAGCTGCTTCTCATAGAAGGGGGGGCCCAAACCTTATGGCATCCCCCAACACTTATCTCCAACCAGTTCTCTTTTATCTCCGAAGCCCAAGCTTAGGATACAAAGTGGGTCCCACATGTCGGATGTCTATAGTTTACGATATGGAGCTGAGTAGTTTTTGTGAAGTTTGGTGGAACAAGATGCCTCTCCCTGGCTCTCGGTTTCATGTTAAATAGCTCGGGGAATAGCCCCCCAGTGGTGGTTTGTGCAAGGAATAATTATACAACAGAATTACAAGATAGATCTTATCATATACAGCTTGGGCTACAATCTAGGAACTACCTAAGTGGTACAATGAACCTAGACTGACACCAGAGACGATATACATCTGTTAACACCCCCACTCAATCTCAGCCACTTACAAGGTTAAGATTGCTCCTAAATTGATCAACTTTAGCAGCTGCAATAGGCTTTGTGAAACCATCTGCAAACTGATCCACAGATGAGATGATCCGGACGTCCAACAACTTCTGAGCTACCCTTTCTCTGACAAAATGAAAGTCAATTTCAATATGCTTAGTACGTGCATGGAAAACTGGATTTGCCGTCAAATAAGTAGCTCCAATATTATCACACCAAAGCCATGCTGCTCGAGGATGTTGAATTCCTAATTCATCAAGCAAACTTTTGAATCCACATCACCTCAGCGGTAGCATTGGCTAAGGCTTTGTATTCTGCTTCTGTGCTGGACCTAGAGATCGTGGCTTGTTTCTTAGCACACCACGACACTAGGTTCGATCCAAGGAACACAGCGAAGCAGCCAGTGGACTTTCGGTCATCATGGCATTCTGCCCAATCCGCATCAAATAATGCACTTATCATCATCGAAGGAGACTACCAAATCTTGAGACCAAAGTCTACAGTACCTTGTAGATACCGCAATATCCGTTTGATAGCACCCAAATGAGTAGTGGTAGGCTCATGAAGGAATTGACACACCTTGTTGACTAAAGCAAATATCCGGTCTGGTTAGAGTCAGATATTGCAATGCCCCCACTATACTTCTGTATCGGACAGCATCTTCTGGTCCCAATTTTTCTCCTTCAGCTACACTCAGCTTCTCTATATTGGAAAGAGGAGTATTGATGGCCTTGCAATTACTCATACCTGCTCTCTTTATAACATCAGTAGCATATCTTTCTTGCGAGAGTTTAAGTCCATCTCTGAGCTGCTTGACTTCTATTCACAAGAAATAGTGAAGATCTCTAAGGTTTTTTAGAGCAAAGTCACGTTCTAGATCCTTTAACAAGGCACGGGTAGCATCCAATGATGAGTTGGCCACAATTATGTCATCGATATATACCAACACAAACATTGTATACTTTCCCTTTTGATAATAAAACAAAGAAGTATCTGCCTTTGATGGAACAAACCCCAGAGCTTCTAGCTTACCACATAGCCGTTGCATACCATGCACGTGGTGCTTGTTTAAGCCCATAGATGGTTTTATCCAACTTGCAAACAAATTCAGGCCTTGACTTATCTGCATAACCAGGCGGCTGCCGCATATATACTTCTTCCTCAAGTACTCCATGAAGAAAGGCATTCTGTACATTGAGTTGTTGAAGAGACCAACCTCTAGAGACAGCTATAGAAAGAATCAAATGCATTGTAGCTTCCTTGACCATTGGGCTGAATGTATCCTCATAATCAATCCCATATCTTTTCTTGTATCCCTTCACAACAAGTCTAGCCTTGTATCTATCGATTGTGTCGTCTGCCTTCCTCTTTACCTTGTATACCCATTTACAATCAATGATATTTTTGCCCTTTGGAGGATGTACCAAATGCAAAGTCTTGTTCCAAAGCAATGCCTGGTGCTCACGTTCCATCGCCATTGCCCAATTTGGGTCTTGAAGAGCCTCAGCTACCGTGGTAGGTTCCTCAGCTGTGGTTGTCGTCATACACCAATGAACCGTGCCATCGGTATACGTCTTGGGCTTGCGGATGCCATGTTCAAGCTGGGTAGTAGGATGCCCGGGGTCATATGTAGGCAGAGCCATGGGATCCCCTCCCACAGATGATCCAGAGGAGAGGATCTCCATGGACTCCGAGATTGCCTAGGAGGACGGCGACACAGAGATTGCCTAGGAGGACAGTGACACACTAGCCCCCTACCACCGGATCAATCTGTGCAACCACAAGGGGAGCGACTGGAGCGGAGTGGGAAGGCGACGAAGTGGCCGGCACAGACAATCCGGTGGGAGCAGATGCGTCGTGTACAGAGAGACCAGCTATGATCCCGAGCTAGATTCGCTAGGCGATACGGCAACGCCAGGCGCATCAACCTCGATCGTCGCACTTGGGTTGTCTCCACCTAGGTAACACATGAAATGACGGCCTCCTAGATCCAAACTGCCATTGGATTTTTGTAGATTTTCACCTCAATCAACAACAGAAACACCAGAACTTGGTGGCACATTAGTAGGGGCAGAGTCAGTAAACAGTTGATCACACAAAATAGCATCCCCAAAAGTAGATGAGGAATTTAGAAGGGCATCAGGAAGTAGGGATAGCTCTGCCCTCAACCGGACACCCGCATTAGGATGAAGCTGAGCAAATGGAAAAACATGCTCATCAAACATAATGTCCCTGGATATATAGACGCGGCCTTCAGAAGGATCTAGACACTTGAACCCTTTGTGAGAGTTGCTATACCCAAGAAATACACAATGCTTAGAATGAAATTGGAGGTTTCTGGTATTGTATGGACGGAGATTGGGCCAACATGCACAACCAAAAGTTCTAAGGAATGTGTAATCGGGTTTCTGACCAAGAAGTCATTCATAGGGTGTGTCATGGTTGATCACTTTGGAAGGGAGGCGATTAATAAGAAAAACGGTGGTATGGAAAGCTTCATCCCAAAATTTTAGAGGCATAGAGGCATAGAGGCATGGGATAGCAGTTATAGGCCAACCTCATGCTTGTGCTCAGCAGAGCCATTCTGTTGATGGGCGTGAGGACATGAAACATGATGAGCAATTCCTACACGTTTGAAAAAAGTATTCAATGTTTGATATTCACCTCCCCAATCGGTTTGGACTGCTAAAATCTTGCGACCAAATTGTCATTCAACAAGATTTTGGAAGTCACAAAAACATGCAAAAACTTCATATTTATGCCGCAACAAATAAATCCAGATAAACTTGCTATAATAATCAATAAAGCTCACATAATAATTGTTTCTCCCAACCGAAGTAGGTGTGGGTCCCCATACATTAGAAAAAATAAGATCCATTGGACTAGCAGACACACTAGAGGATCGTGGGTAGGGCAACTGATGACTCTTGCCCTATTGGCATGCACACAAACAGCATGTTTATTCGAATCTCTTATGAAAGGAAGTTTGTGGTGACTTAGAACTTCCTGGACTATCGAAGTGGAAGCATGTCCTAGCCTTGAGTGCCACAAAGACATAGGCGGCTTGAAAACACCAAGCCCTTGTTTATTGGATTACGACCTAAACTTGAGGGGGTAGAGTCCTCCTTCACATCGGCCTCTGAGGAGAGTCCTCTTGGTCCCCTGTTCCTTGATAGAAAAATGGTTTGGATGAAACTTGGGAAAAAGCATTGTTATCACATGCTAATCGATTAACAGATATGAGGCTTTTACTAGCTTGCGGGACATGAAGAAAATTACTGAGATGAATACTACTATTTGGGGAATGCAAAATGTTGTGACCAATGTGATCGATCTCCATACATGTCCCATTGGCGGCGTGAACTTGCTCATTGTTGGTGTACTTGTCCCGGACTATCAGCTTCTCGAGTCCTCCGGTAATATGGTCGGTGGCGCCGGTATCCATATACCAGTTGGTGTCGACATCGTATGACAAAATTGCAGATGCCGCACTCTTCTGTGGTGGACCAGTGAACGATGCATCGAAACGCTTGAAGCAACGGAGGACCGTATGACCCTCCTTCCCGCAGAGAAGGCAGATGGCACCAGCAGAGGCACTGCCCTGCGGGCATGCACCGCCACGTCCACCACGTCCACGCCCGAAGCCGCTGCGTCCGCCGCTGCCGCCGTGTCCATGGGAGTTGGTGTTGGCGCCGCCATGGTCCCCCTTGGCCGCCATGTTTGCGGAGGATTGGGATCCTCCACCGTGCATCACTTCTTGTGGATATTTTGATCAAGATTGGAAGATCAAGAAATACGGTCAAGCACTTTATGGTCTTGAAAGATATTGTGGATAAGCTTACTTGGACACATTTTGGCAAGAAAAGAAGATCACATGAAGAGGACGAAAAAGTTATATGATCAAGAGGTAATCTTGAATCATATGGAATTCCAAAGATTGGTTATTTTGGCCACATAGATAGCATTCCTAATAAAAAGGAAGAGAGTTGATCAAGAGCTTAGCAATTCAAGGGAAGTGATCAAGAGGAAAACTTGTTGATCACAAGATTGATAAAAAAAATCAAATATCCAACCAAGGATCATGTTATTGGAGATATGGAATTCAAACTAGTGCTTTATTGTGATGTGAAGCTACTCTTTTCTCCTCCTCTCCTTGGTCCCAACGACTGGTGCGACCATCTCTCTCTAGAAATTCTCCCCTCCACTCTCCTCCTCCCCACGCCTCACCCTAGTGCGAGCGCGACGGTAGTGGGTGCAGGGGCAGCCATGCAGGGCTCAATGTTTTTTTTGTGTGAAAATAGACATCACTGACAGGTGAAAAGCCGAAGTCCATACTGTCGATTATCCATTGCCGGTTCAAAATTCGGTAGTGAAAGCCGGTTCGAACCGACAATGGTTTTGGGATAGTGTGCCAAGTCCAATACATGCATTACACATCATAAAATATTTGTGACACCGAAGGAATGGCAATGTGCTTGCAAAAACATGTCAACATAAATTTTGTGCTTATAACCAGCAACAATACACATTATTATACACAACAAAAATGTAATTTTAGCTTGTACTCATCAGTACATACTTGTGCCTCACCACACTTGGGGTTTATTTCGCCACACTTGTATTTATCTCAACACATGTCAATTGAGGTGGAAACGAGTGTCGCGATACAAGGCCTAGAATGTAAATTTAAAACAGCTATGCGCGCACAGTAATAACAAGCTAGGAATATGCATACAAACAGGTAAGAGGAAGTGAACATGGATCGATCTTAAACTCATACGTGCTCCGGCGTGGCGGTGGCGGCGGCGGCGGCCTGGACGATGACATTGCGCTTGCCGCGCTCTGAGCGGCTGTTCTCGGTGAACTTGAGGCTGGCGCTATGGAGCCCCTTGCTCTTCTCGTCGTCGTTCCACTCGGAGCCGTAGTAGCTCTCCTCATCGGCAGTGGCGCTGGCCGGGAAGAACATGGACCCCCACTGCGGGAAGTGCACGAACACCACCACCAGCGTGCACGCCATGATCATGATCAATGGTGAACCTAGTGGGTGGTCAGGGTGGTCCACCGACCACCCTGTAGGCCACCCGTCAACCATACATCATGCCGGCCTTCTACAACACGGGCAATCCGATCGGCCATCATGACCACTGGTAAACGTCGTCTCATGCCATCAAAGGCAGCCGCATCTCTCTGAGAACAGAACACTGAACCGAGCAAGCTCGTGCTGATGCTATGTGTTCCATAATTCCAGCCACGACCAACAACGCGGAAGGCGGCCCACTAATGAACAGGGATGGCTCGGTGTAACACCCTCGGTGTTACGCCTTAATCAAAATATTAAACCATGTCATGAGCATCATGTTTATGTATTATTACATGTGGTAAATGAGAAATTAAATTTTATTGCACTAATTCTCAAATTGAGCTCTAATTTATTCCTTGTCCAAGTTGTCCTTCCAGCACGTCATCTCTCTCCACGTGAGAGCTCCTTAGCCACAAAGTCAAATGATAAATTATTGTCATTCACTAATTATTAGCATACCACTTGGCAAGATTTATATCTCCATCAATCTCGCGACGCGCCACTGTCATCTCTCGTTGTTCTAATTATCCCGCCTTTACTTCGCTTGCTAATCACCTTGCTAAATCATCAGTGCACGACGCGCTACCACTGCCATAGTGTGTCACACACGCTACGCATTAATCTCACTCACAAGTTCGACCGGCGAGCATGCCGCTCACTCACTGCTCTGCAAACGCGGTGCACGCACTCTTTTCTCACGCCAGCCTGTAGCAGCAGGGAGTTTCAACATGTCAGAATGGTACCAGAGCAAACTTCCTCACGTAGCAATGCAGCAGTGAAGTTTTTTCAACACTACAGACTACACCAGCGAAGATTTTCCATACACCGGTACTGCAGCAGTGCAGGAAACACTGTTCACGCGTGGAAATCACTGTTCACGCGCAGAAATTACTGTTCATCCGTGGAAAAACCACCGTGGCCAGTGGAAAATGTTGTTTGTCCATGCAGCACGTCGTTCCCGTGGCGCTTTATTTATCTTTAAGCAAGCTAGTTTAGCCACTAACCTTATAACGCGTCGCTGTCGCGCCTTTGCTTCTTCATTCCTGCGTCTTCTGTCTTTAAAAGGATACGCCGAGCTATTTCGCTCTGCTGCTCACTTGCTTCTCTCGAATCAAGTTTCTCTGTTCTTACCCGTGAGAGCTACATCTATCGATTTCTCCCCGAGCTATAATCAGCTGAGGTAGCTAGTTTACAATTGATCTTCTTATTCTCTAATGTTTCCTTGACCTGTGATCTCCTCATCAATTAATTCCTTGACCTGTATAAATGAACCAGCACCCCACCGCCAAGCACGTTCAGCCCCAAAGCCCATTCCAGTCCTGACATGCTCGTAAGTCCAAGACCACTCAAAGTTCAATCCTTGAATTAATTCTCTCATGACCAAGACCTCACCACCGCACACGGCACGGAGCCAGAGGACAACCCTGCCAACTCGTTTCATGCTTCCTGACTACTCATGACCACCCACGATCAGTGCTATATATGGCTCTGCTCCACTCCACGCAGGGCAAGCATTTGCTAAGCTCCCTGGTGTCTCTCCTCTTGCATTGCCTCCGCACATCGATCACCGTAGGTGGCACTTCATTCAATTCTGAGGTAGCTAGCCTGTAAGAATTCCTTCATTCTTCTTCTTATTTTCTTGACTCGCGGTCTCATCTAGTAATTCTAGACCCACAGTCATGTGCAAGTCAACAAGTCCAATAGCATGATTATCCTCCTCCAATAATATCATTTTCTTCATCTCTAGAGCTCATTTGAATTTATTTATTGATTGTGAAATAAATTTTGTTAGATTCCTAAATTCATGATCTATCTGTTAGTGTAATTAGTTCGTATAGTTCAGTGATACCTTTAGGGTTACTTTATTATTTTGAAATGCTTATTATGGTTATTTAGAGAATGAATTTTTTTGATGCATGGTAGCTAGTGCACCTTGTTTTATTATATATATAGTAAATTGATATTAACAATAAGGATGCCTTTAGTTGCTAAGATAATACATGAAATGTTTCATACTTGTTTAGTGGGAATAATAGGTAACTTTGCGTATTAGTCATTAGAGTTAGCTTAGTAGCTTGGTAGATGTATTTTTATTTTAAGAGTTGCGGTTGCCTATATATTAATTATTGCATCATCATCACTGCATGCATATAGGGGACGAGCCACTGGAGATCGTGACCTTCGGCGAGCAGGAGTACAACGAAGTTGTCGAAGAGTACGAGGAGATCCTCGTGCAGGAGGACGTTCCGGAGCCACCCGTCACTGACTTTGCTGACACCGTGCCTGCCCAAGGCAAGCCCCGGTGCATAACCCCTATTTTTAAATGATCACTGAATATATTTATATGATATGCATTTACGTTACAGGCATTTTTATGGAAGCTACATGCATAAATATATCCACCATGAGTCCTACTAGTATAGGTCGAGTAGCTGCTATGCTCAGGATGTTGGTAGCGTGAGTAACCTGTCGTTACTCACAAATAGGTGTTTAAACTATGATATCATGATGAAATAATGGAAAGGAAAATGGTGACCGGACAGGGATATGGATTTGGTACTGGTGGGTGTGAGGGGTTGTGTCCTGCGGCCAACAGGGCATAGCCCGGTTACACTTTTTCCCTGTCTGTGTCGATTAAGGACCGGTCGTTGCATATGACTCTAGGCAAGTCACAGATTATTGTCCCGAGCACATACATGGGTATGGGCGCAGGGAAGGCTTGCTGCTCTTTTGTCGCGGATCTGGCTCTTTCCGGACCGACTGATGGGAAGAAGAGGTGGTGGAGGTCCTTGCACCGCACTGAGTCCGGGACTCAGGATGTGGGGGCTTGGAGTCCAAGTTTGGACGGGGACCTAGACACCCGGGACAGGAGAGTGGTGGGTTAGTCCTGCTTGTGCCTGGGGTACAAGCGGGGCGTGTGTCTTCGGGGCACCCAGCTGGGCACATTGATTCACGAATCGCCGGGTTATCCGGTATGGCTTGTCTGCGGTTTAGCACCGTAGTAAGAATTGAAAGTTGAAAGGAGAAGAAATAGAACTGATTGCCCAACCCTTGCTTGAAAGTAGAACAGGCTTATATAGATTGACTAGATGAAAACTTAATACGGCTGATGATAATAATGTATCAATAAGGACTCACTATTAGTATTGCTTTTTGCTAAAAGAGAACCAGCAAACCATAAAGCCTAGCATATTCCTTGGAGTCGGGAAAGTATTCCCACTATCGGATAAGTCTTGCGAGTACATTGTGTACTCAGGGTTTATTTACCCCTGTTGCAGGTGACGCTTGAGGAGTTCCTTGTGTGGAGGATCCATCTGGTGGGCTCAGACGGAATCCTCGTTATCTTATCGCTAGATGTTACCTTTTAATATTCCGCTGTTTATTATTTCGCACTCTGTATTTGGTATTGTAATAATGTACTTTTCAAGAAACTCTAATGTATGAGATAGACTTGTGTTGTAACTCGTTTTCATTATTGGATCCTTGGGAAAAATGTGGATCTTTCGGGTTCTCCCTTAGGGTGTGCCCGACGGACACCGCTCGCTGTAGTTACTTTCAGGGTGCTTAGTGTCTGATGGAAGACGAGCGCCTTCGTAAGTACGCTATTTCGGGTGGTTCTGCCACACTCGGTCATGGGGCCCATGGACTACGGCTCGGGCCACATCCGGCCCAAGCACGCGCTGGACCCAGGCCTTGTCTACGACGCGTCGTACCAGGACTACCTGCTCTTCGCGTGCGCCAGCGCCGGCTCCCAGCTCGACCGCTCGGTGCCTCGATGCCATGCCCAGCGCGCCCGTCGCCGCCCTACCAGCTGATCATCGCCCGTCGCTTTACCTGGCCTGGCCTAGAGCCCTGGACTGCCACCATCGCCTGCAAGACTGATCACTAGTCCTTCCTCAGTTCCGTGATACTCCCCGTCTATCCCCATCCTTCCTCAGTTCCAGGTTTCTTCCGATCATTAGTTTTGCTAATTGGCGAGTGTTTTTTCCAGAACTCTTGAGTCTTGAATTATGAAAAGAAACAGAGACATTCGATCCCTTTTTCAGAGAGCAGCAAAGAAGGCGGCTGCTATTGACCCACCTCCAGATGAAAATATTGTGGAAGAGCAGAATCAAGAAGAAGATAGAGTACAAGTTGAAGAAATTGCAGATCATTTGCCCTCGCCCCCGCTAGCATCACCGCCACCACCCGCATCAAAGCCACCGCGTATGACATCAATCGCCTACCATATGATCCAGGTGAAAGGCTGCCCATTGAAGATTATCCTGTTAATGATCAAGATGCAATCCGTAGAGCATATATTACTAAAGGTGCTTGCAAACCTTATATACATGATTTTCCATACCAAAACATTGGAGGCGTACCTCGTCGATTCAGTATACAATGGTTATATAATTATGAGTGGCTTGAATATAGTGTCAAGAAGGATTCTGCATTTTGCTTCATATGCTACTTGTTCAAGAAGGGCAGTGGGTCAAAAACTTTTATTGTTGATGGATGGAATAATTGGAATATAGGAAACACAGCACTTCTCAAACATTCTGGTTCTAGGGCACATAAAGCAGCTCAAGAGAGGTACATTGGTTTTATGAATCCCAAGGTAGCAATTGATTATAAATTGACAAGTGGAGTGAGGAGGAGCTTCGTCTTTACAAGAAAAGATTGACATATTCACTTAGATGTATCAAGTTTCTTTTGCATCAAGGATTGGCATTCCGTGGACATGATGAAAGTGAAGAGTCTAGCAACAGAGGCAACTTCATTGAACTTTTAAAGTTTCTTGTAGGAAATAGTGAAGAAGTGAACAAGTATGTCTTGAACAATGCACCAGGTAATTGCACTTTGACTAGCCTAAAGATACAAAAGCAAATTATTCACTGTTATGCCATAGAAACTAGAAAGAAAATAATTGAGGAACTTGGTGATGAGCCCTATGTAATTTTAGCTAATGAGTCTACTGATATATCACATAAAGAACAACTAGCTCTTTGCTTGCGTTATGTTGATAAACTTGGAAGGCCATGTGAGCACTTTATTGGAGTTGGTCATGTAGATGATACTACCTCTTTGTCACTTAAGAAAGCAATTGAAGTTTTACTTGTTAGTAATGGATTGAGTATGCAGCAGATTAGAGGTCAAGGTTATGATGGGGCTAGCAATATGAAAGGAGATATTAAAGGGCTCAAAACTTTAATCATGCAAGAATCACCTTCTGCTTATTATATTCATTGCTTTGTACATCAACTCCAATTAGTTCTTGTTGCTGTTGCCAAAGGAAATACTGACTGCAAGACTTTTTTTTTATCAAGTATCTATCTTGTTGAACATTGTTGGGGTTTCTTGCAAGCGTCATGATATGCTTCGAAATGCTAGGCTTGAGAATGTCAAGAAAGCACTAGAGTGTGGTGAGCTTGAATCAAGGAGTGGATTAAATCAAGAGATGGGTTTGCCTAGGCCTGGTGATACTCGATGGGGCTCTCATTACAAAACTATATGTAGCATCATCACTATATATTCCTCAATTCATGATGTGCTCATTGAACTTGGTGTTGATAATGCATATAAGGAAGATTGGACAAAGATACATTTTGTGTTTGGAGCATTTGAAACCTTTGAGTTTGTTTTCTTTGTGCACTTAATGTATGTTATTCTTGGATATACAAATGAGTTATCCGAGTGCTTGCAAAGAAGGGATCAAGATATTCTTAATGCAATCTCACTTGTTAATGTGGCAAAGAGCAGAATGCAGGAGTTGAGGTCTAATGGTTGGGATAATTTTCTTCAGAAGGTCACTTCTTTTTTATTAAACATGGTGTTGAAGTTTCTGCTATGGATGGTGCTTATGTGCCTTATGGAAAATTAGCACGGTATGCTCGTGCCCGAAACCAAACAAATGATGACCATTTTCGAAGAGAAGTATACATTGGTGTCATTGATCAAATTAGTCAATAGCTTGATAATCGGTTTGATGAGATCAATATGGAGCTACTCTCTTGTATGTCAGCCTTCAGTCCTTCCAACTCCTTTGCTTCTTTTGATGCACGGAAGGTACGTAGATTGGCTGAATTTTATCCTAAGGACTTCTCCAACAATGATTTGTTAAAACTTGAATTGCAACTTGATAATTATATTGATGACATGCGACAAGATGCTAGCTTCCAAGGTCTAGACAACATTGTTGATCTCTCAGTTAAGCTTGTTGAAACAAAGAGACATAAAGTGTATGATATGGTGTACTTGCTTCTCAAATTGATATTGCTTTTACCAGTGGCAACTGCGAGTGTTGAAAGGGTATTTTCTGCATTGGTTATAGTGAAAACAAAGTCAAGGAATAAGATAGGTGATACTGTTTTGGATGATTGTCTAGTCACATTTATTGAGCGAGATATTTTCTTCCAAGTTAATGAAGATGATAAAATGGAGACATTCATGTCATTGAGAAAGCGGCGGATAAACAAGTAATATTGTAAGTCTCCTATTGTTATATTTCAAAGTATTTGTATTTCATTTGAACAATTTATATTAAAATTTGACGTTGTTTTACCGAATTATAATATGGTTTTACCGAATTATAAATGGTTTACCGAATTGTATAAGAATTTTTTTTGCGGCGCATACCCTATGCAAAAATCCTGGGTCCACCACTGATCATGATGCCATGTACTCCAGCCCCCTGGCGGTGGAGTAGGTGGAGGAGGTGAAGAAGAGCAGCTGCGTGAGCCCCGCGCCGAAGTTGCCACCGGCGCCGGTCATGCCGGAGATGATGCCGAGGGAGCGACGCGAGACGAAGGGGATGACACCGAAGATGGCGCCGCAGGCAGCCTGCGCACAGAAGGAGAAGAGCACCATGGCGACAACAGAGACGGGGAGCGTGCTGGCGCGCCCCAGCCAGAGGCAGAAGGCGCCGCCGGCGGTCTGGAGGATCCAGATGTTCCAGATGCGGGCGCGCATGCCCCAGTAGCGCGCGCCCATGTCGGAGAGGATGCCGCCCATGGGGCGTGCGACGATGTTGGCCATGCCGAACCAGGCGGCGATGGTGCCGGCGACGCGGAGGTCGAGGTCGAAGCGGTCGTACATGTACTCGGCGATGACGTTGTCGGTGGTGAGCTCGACGCCCATGCAGTAGCCGTAGAGGAGGACGAAGATCCAGGTCCGGTAGTTTGTCACCGCGTACCACATGACCTTGGAGAACTTGTCCTTGTTGACGTTGCCCTTCTTCTGCAGCGTCCTGAGGTTGCCGTCGGGGAGGTCCTGCCCGAGCGTGAGCACCAGCACGCCCATGACGACGTGCATGAGCCCGGGGACGAAGTAGGCGAGCCGCCACGCGGTGAAGGGCGTGGCGCCGCACTTGCGGATGACGTCGTACACCAGCGGCATGATGAGCTGCGTGGCGCCGCCGCCCATGTTGCCCCACCCTGCGGCCATCCCGTTGACGGTGCCGATGATCTTGCTGCTGAACATGGTGCTCATCCAGTACTGGCAGGAGACGAACGTCGCCAGCGAGAAGCCGATGAGGAACCGGACGACGATGTAGCCCGCGGCGTCGTCGATGAGCGACATGCAGAACACGGTGGGCGCCGACAGCATGATGAGGAAGGCGCAGCCGTAGCGCGGGCCCAGCAGGTCGCACACGGCTCCCATGGCGAGACGGGAGAAGATGGAGCCCGACACGGAGGCCACCCCGGCGTTGCCGATGTCGGCCTTGGTGAGGTTGAGGTTGTCGCGGATGATGGGGACCAGGGGAGCCGCGGCGAAGGTGGAGACGAAGCAGGTGAAGAAGGAGATCCAGGAGAGGTGGAAGGTGCGCATGTGCGAGTTCGCGAAGGAGAAGAGACGGATGCTCTTCGCCTTGTGCTCCGACCTCCGAGTCCACCGGTAGGTCGAACTTGCTCGCCGCCGCGTCGTCGTCATGCTCGGGCGCCGCCGTGGAGAAGGCGAACGCTGGCTCCCGACCCGTCATCCCGTGCAGCGAGCTCCCCGGCGCTCCAGCAGCCTCCATGCCCGACGCCATTGCTAGTGCTAGTAGAGCTAGAGCGCGCAGGAGACTGGAACGAACTAGCTAGCTGCTTGTGCTTGAGGTTTAGGATGGTCCGGCAATGGCATCGATGGGGTACGTATTTATAGTGAGCTGGGGTGGTTGACATTTTGGGCATCTCGATCACTCTCGAGCCTGGCCTGGGAAAAGGAAAAACGAAAAAGAAAGAAAGATTAAGCTGCCGTGCCGGGTCATGGACATGAAGGGTCATATCAAGCTTCAAGCTCAGCTAAGCTGAATTAACAAGGCAATTATTGTATCTGACGGAGTCATCAGTGCAGCGTTAATCTAAGATTGGAGCTAATAGATAGCTAGCTGGATTGCTGGAAGAGGAAACACGTTGAAAGTTGGAACTGGAACAGGCAAATCAAAGAGATGGGAAGTCGTTATCTGGCATAGATAATTAGCAGAAATGGATTCCTCGGCGCCGCATCACCGGAAGAGGAATATGACCTTGGTGGGCTTGGCCTCATCCCGTGGGATCACCCAAGGATCAGAATCTTGTTATTGGTAGCTAGACTTTTTGGTGATGCGGCGTCCAGAATCCAGCAGCAGCAGACAAAGCGAAATAAAGTAAAAATGCCCATACATACTGCTGGTCAACTCAAGACGACGATCGGCAAAAACTTAAACTGGCTAGCTAGCTGCTATGCCCAACAAGTTTCATTATTCCGCGAGCAGTAGCAGGAGGTGCACAGGGATGCAAGCGGCAAACACGTGCTGGACTGCACCGGCACGAATCCCGCCAACGCGGACACAGTCCGCCACGGCAGCAACGTCTTGTCCATGACCGCCGCACGGTGGCGCGCGACCGCGCACAGCTCCACACCGGGCTGGACCAGCCGACCAAGAACCGTTCGATCATGACGACCGCCTCGGCGTCCGTGTCCATGGCATCGGCGGAATCGAGCAGGGACACGCAGGACTAGAACACCTGGAATGGAACAGGTGCGCGGTGAAGGGCAGCATCGTGTGGTCGTAGCCATGGTCGATGGAGACAGCACCTTCGCGCCAAGCTGCCTGACGAGGCAAAGGATTGTGGCCATGTCGGTTGAGCGGACGACGGGGAGGTGTACAGTGACGGTGTCGCTGCTGTTTAGGTCGACAAGGTCCAGGGTGTCGATGTTGAAGACCGCGAGCTAGAGGAACTTCGTTGCTGGATGCGTCGTTGCCAGAGTTGTCGCTGATGGGCCTCCGGAGCCGCGCGCATGCCCCGTCTCCCTGCACCACGCTGTCGTGACGTCAGCCGCGCTGCACAGCACGGCCGCGCCAGCATGCTGCTCCAGGCTCCAGCAGGTAGCCGCCGCCGCCGCCACCCACGCGCGTAGGGCGAGCCACCTCCGTCGCCGCCACTAGACAGCGACACTCCGCAAAGGCCAGCCGAGCGCGACCATCCACCGCCGCTGGCTGGAACTGCTGTCGCGCGCGATCAAATCAGCAACCGCATTTGTGGCGTAGAGGGACTGACAACTGGGCCAAAGGGCCAAGGTGTCCATGTATGTGGCCACGTCAGCAAAACCAAGGTCTAAAACCACCCCCAAGGGGTTACATACATGGTATGAAAATGTTTAAGGTGTGGAATAGATGGTTTTGTAGGTTAGGGTGTAAAGTAGACCATTTGCCAAATATCGGGGAGTCTATAGACTTTTTTCCTGCAATTATATGTGTCTATATCAGTTGTCGGTTTCCATAATTAGTTACCGTGTGTATGTGTTAAATTTATCTTTTTATAGCATGGTTTTAAATCTCTGGCTATAGCTGTTTGACGCTGATCAAGTTATTTGTGTTGATGTACAACTTAGCGGCTATAGCCCGCTATAGCCTCATTTAGCTCAGCTATAGCTGTTTTAGAGATCATCCGCTAAATACCTTTAGCCGGAGATTTAAAACCTTGTTTTATAGTAACAAGCTAAGGTGAAATCGGTGCTCCTCCAGCTAGCGGCAATCACTGGTACACTGGTGCTTTCTCTTGCGCCACCCTTTTCTTTCATTGGTGATTCAGAAAGAGCAAACGTCATTAGAAATAAAATTATGGGTCTAGATCATAAACCGCCACTGTAAATTCATTTTTATTGGTTGTTTTCTTAAGTTTACCATCAGTAAAAATACATGATTTCTACTGACGGTAGCGTTAAGAAAACAGCCAGTAAAAATGTATTTATAATAGACGTCGAATATTAAAAATTAAGTACTAAAATTTGATTTTTTTTTTAACGACCTTAGATGGAGAAATTACCAAAATAAAAGTTGTAGATCTCGAAAAGTTATAAAACTTTGTTGTTTACAACATTTCCATTTAAAATCATTTGATGTTTTAAAATGTTATTTAAAATTCAATTTTTAAATGGTTGGAGAACTCTTATCTCTCTTTTTAATTTCTGGCTATAACTTGTAACTAGTCTTTCTCCCTCGTAATATCTTCAAATTAATTGATTTTTTTCCTAAAATTTTGTAAAATCATGCTCTATCAATTATTTTGTTCCTACATCTAATATTTTGGTCATCTTTTCACGTGAACATTTCAAAATTTTAGTTTCAAAAAAAGACAACTTCAAACAGTATTTTAAAATATCAAATGATTTCAGCTGAAGAAGTCATGAACATAAAAGTTGTAGAACTCATGAAGATTTACAACTTTTATTCTGGTCATTTCTTCATCCGACAAAATGGTAGTAAACATTGTTCACAAATGGCATATCTCTTATATAGTTTTATAAACTATGTGAGAGATTTATGAATTTATGAACAATGTAAACTATCACTTTATCAGATGAAGAAATGACCAAAATAAATCTTATAGACCTTGATGAGTTCTACAACTTTGTTGTTGATTACTTTTGTAGCCGAAATCATTTGCTATTTCAAAATCTTGTTTGAAGTTCTCATTTTTTTAAATTCAAAATTCAAATTATTCAAACCAAGTCACATAAAAAGATGACCAAAATGAAAGTTGTAGATCTCGATGATTTGTAGAACTTTGTAGTTCATAACATTTTCATTTGAAATTATTTTATCATGCAAAACTACGTTTGAATTTCTCAAATTTAAAATTTGAATTTTTCAAACGACCTCGGATGGACAAACAACCAAAATAAAAGTTATAGATATCAAAAAGTTATGCAATTTTATAGTGACAACTTTTTTATTTGAATTTGTTTAGGGTCTCAAACAATCAATTTAAACTCAGTTGAGGATAATATGAGAAGAAAGAAAATCCATTATAAACACAAGTAAGTGTAAAGTGCAGTGGTTAGAGAAGTATCACGCGAGAGGGAGGTTGCGGGTTCAAATCCTATTGGCCGCGAAGTGCGCGAAAAATATCGTGACTTGTGAATTCGACGGAGCAGGTGAGGGCCTCCCTGGATTAAAAAAAATAGTGGCAGTTTTCTTGAGACAACAACCAGTGTAAATCATTTGTAGTAGCGGCTGTGAAGTTTGCGATTTTTACTGGCCTTTGCCACTGGCGATACTGACAAACGCATGTAGAAATAGCTTTGGAACCGTTAGTAGTGAGCTCTGCTATACTAGTGAATCATGCATCCATCCATGCTAATGAATAGATTTAATAACCATCCAATAAATTCAACACAAGACTTTGATATGCTTGTGATATCTTATCTCAAGCGTTGCTTAGGTAAATTTGTTGGCGTGTTATCCTCTGTCAGAGTTAATGAGAGGATGACGCGCGGTGTACGCGTTTACTTAGCTAGCTTATTACCAGGCGTCGTGAAGTAGACAGCCGGCAACAATTAGAGGGGTTAAGTAGACTTTTTTTCCCCCCAAAAGATCGAGAATAAAGAAGTTGGCGTCAACTTTGCTGTCACTGGAGTTGAGTGATATATGATTTTGATTGAGCTCCCAGCTTCTAGGAATACAGCAGCTGATGCTGATGCTGATGCCTAATAACGATGACAAAAGCCAAAAGGATAAGAAATTGCGGCTGCCTCCATCCAAAAGCCAAAAGATAATCATGTAGCTAGGTACTCTTCTACGAGAATCACGTCAGTAGGGACTGACAGTGTAATTATAGGTTATGGATCCATATATAGGTTACACGCCGGAACGCCATATGTGTCAACCAATTTTTGCTGTTATATGGATGCTTTAGACTAGGATTGGGGTATTTAAAAAGTTTAGGAACCTAAATTTACAATTTCAATAATTTTTTTTTGAAACTTTCAATCATTTTTTTCAGAGACACAAAAGATAATCCGTCACTAGTGAGTATTTGTAGGAATTTGGACATCATTTGTTTGTCTTTCGTAGGGAGAATGGGATATATATATATATATATATATATATATATATATATATATATATATATATATATCAGCAAAGAATTTACAAATTTCACAGTCGACAACGGTGGGCCCTGTCGGCAACGTATTGGCAATACGAAGGCCTGACTGACTGTACAGTGTACACTGCCAACTTGTAACAAGTAAAGATAAAGTACATATATACAAACCTGTCCAACCAAGGTGGTGTTTAAATTTAGGGGTTAAAGTTTAGGAGTGTCACGTGAAGATGTCACATGAGAGTGTTCTCGGATAGTAATAATAAAACAAAATACACAAGTCCTCGGTAATCCGCGAGACGAATTTATTAAGCCTACTTAATCCATCATTAGCATATGTGTTACAGTAGCACCACATTGTCAAATCATGGACTAATTGGGCTTAAAAATTCGTCTCGTAAATTAGTCGTAATTTGTGCAATTAGTTATTTTTTAAACTATTTAATATTCCATGCACGTGTCCAAACATACGATGTGATAGGGACTAAACTTTAGGGGGAACTAAACAAGGCCCAAGTTTATTTGCAAAATTTCATTAGAAAAAGAAGGTTTTGTGAAACTTGGACGAACTAGTTTTGATAGATGTATCATATCATACATAACGACACACAACTGCTAAACAGGATAATTATGAAACATGCATTACATCTCTAATTAATTGGTTGAATCGTCAAATGGAATTGAAAGCAACGACAGCTTGTTAATTTGTAGACGATCGAACCAAGAATCAAGGAAAGGATCATCATTGAGAAGTAGCACTATATAATCATGTAGTAGTGCATGCACTTCGACAGTATTGATCATATATATAATCATGTAGTAAAGGCTCTTGGAGACGGTCTTATAAAACGACGTTTGACAACCCTGATAAGTTAAAAGAGTCACGTAACTACGGAAGTCGGCAGCTAGCGATAGCAAGACATGCATGCATGGTTTGGAATTTCACGATTTTCGATCCTACCGGTGATCCCCGGTAAATATCCACATCGGTAATTTCGTTTTTAACCGGCCGGATGAGATTAGTACGGATTTTCAATCTTTGCTCAAAATTCAACATGAAGTTTTAAAACTTTCAGTGGTTTTCCTTCCTGTGCGTGGGTCATCCCCGGCCCTCCGGTGTTTGTGTCGCTATCACCGAACGCTGGAGCTTCATAGTGCTGATGGTCGTCGTCGTGGTCAGCATGGAGCACGATTACCATCACGTCTGGCTGTAAAAAACTGCAAGAGCCAGCAGAGCTGCAAATAAACGACTTGTGCATTCGTTTAATTGACCCCACCCCCTTGGTGCGTTGTCGCTCCCGATCGATTTTTCACAAGCAAAGCAAACACAAAAATGCAAGTTGGAGAATATATATATAGGTCGATTTGTTGTCCCTCCGGCCGATTGTTCACACGCAGTGAACACAAGAAGCAAAAACTTGCATTGGAGCCGCCCTACTAGTACTATATCATTTCGTTTCTGGCCGTTGCATCGCTGCAAAAGATGGATGGATGCATGAGCTACATATTGGTTTTATTATTAATAGCTGGAATTTGGAATGGATCAAGGAAAAAAGTCGGCCCCGTGTACGATAATTCGATTCGGTCGATCGCCTGCCGTCGCCCCCACCTTACCACCTACTATAAAACTATGTATTCTACCACTGAATCAGTTTTGATACTATTTTTAACGGTGAGATATACTCTCTTTTTGGTGATATTACTTTTACAAATCTAACAAAAAAATTTTAAGTGAACCAACGGTGTTTTTCTCTCACAACATTTCAGTATAGGCATCAGCATAAACCAAATTTCAGTGAAACGAACAGGCCAGAATCCTCAAAATATGAGATATACGTTCTTTGGGGACAAAATTTTTAACTACTGAAATGCGAGATGAGATATACATTCTTTTTAAGATAGAGGGAGTACATCCTATCCATCAGTGCTCCAAATGTCGTGTGCCTGTACCAGCACTGTAACCCCGTCGGCGACTGAACACTTGGGGCCGGCGACTGAACACTCTGACACTTTTGCGCTCGCACATTCGATGATTGGAATGCATCATGATGCAGTCCGGTAACTGATGCACACCATTCCTTTTCTTCAGTCACCAGACCACTAATCGGCAAGTGCCGGCACTACAGAATGACGCCATGGCCATTAACAGGACACTGGAATCCCAGAGCACGATGGTCACAATGTAAACAAGCCCGCACACGATTCACTCAAATGCACACACCCAGACTGCTAGAACGATAAACATGTGGGAACAAATAAACTAATTATTATCAAGGTCGGCTGCGCCAATGCCTTCATTGCTACGTGGATTCATTTCCTAGTTGTTTGCACCACCTACCAACATAAGAGTTCCCCTTTACACATTTATGAAGCTAATAACATACAAGAACAATAACCCTACCCCTCCCTCATTTCTTCATATGCAAGAACGAACTCAGTTGTGCCAAAATGACACGAATATAAGCCCCCACCAGTGCAGCGCACATTTCACAGGCCAGGCAAATCAAGGTTGCCAGAGAATGTACACCGCAATGCAAAGAATCCTCACATTAGGCTCGGCCGCCTCTTGCCGGTGTCAGTCCTCAGTCTCTTGGCAGGCTTTGCCCACTGGATGTCTCCAATGCCGGGTGCAGACGAACTTCCTCCTTGATCCGAATGCGCGCCCCATCCAGCAGAATGCATCGACTGCTGAGATGGGTGTGGATCCCTTTGGAACGGCGTCCTGGCACCTCTGGGTGAGGGGACTGGGCCCGGCCGCCCAGGGTTGGCTGGCGAGAGAGGTCCAGCTCGGCCTGAACTAGAGGGGGACCCAACGCTGCTCCTTGCCCGATCTTGCCTTTTCTTCTTAACGATGAACATATCGCTGGGGTGCAACAACCCAGCACCATCCTGGAGCTGATCCCTGCTGCTGGATCCAGAATGTCTGGGATCTCTCTCTGATCTGGAACTGTGGGGCCGGCTGGGGACCTCGCTGGATTGATTATGCCTGCTATGTCCCGAGCCATGCTGCTCTGCTTCACTGGCACTGGCTCTGCGCTTATGGACTGATGCGGTGTGCTTTGACGATGGGGCAGCAGCACCACTTGCAGCTCCTCCAGGATTCGAAAATGACATCGCGTTCTTAGCTTCGTTGAAGTCTGAATCTGGGAAGGCAATCTTCATTATGTTGAAAAATAAGTTATGGAGGGTCTCAGCCTCTATCCGGACCTGCATCATTTAGTCAGATGGAATAGATTAATATTCTAAGGCTAACACACCAGCCTCGAGTTCCATAACAGGTAGAAGCATAGATGGTAATACAAAATAGATGTAACAGAGATACAATGTTTGATGTAGGGCTACCTCATGCCTATAGCTGAAGTGCTGAACCACACTTTTCAACATCTGTTGCATGTCCGCTATGAACTCAGTTACAGCGCCATACTCGAATCCATCAACTCGCTGTTCAATTTTTTGTAGGTCCAGGGTGCTACCAGCCGGACCTCTGAATGAGGAATTTTCATTCCTCCACCACCAAGAAGATATATTAGGTATGATTTGATGACCTTCTTTGTCAATCCTCCTCCAAAGCTTGCTTATCACATTTTTGCACTGCAGGTATTCAAGTCAAGAGAGCCTTAGTTCAGCCATACGACAAGCCAAAGGAACAAAAGAATACCAGAGAAGACAACATTAGGGGGCAAAGGGCAAACCCAGTGCCGGAGGCTCCCACATGAGTGGGGTCTGGGGAAGGGAAAAACCGAGGCAAGCCTTCCCCCCTGCAAAATCTGCGGAGAGGCTGCTTCGAACCCGCGACCTGGTGACTCAGTGAGACAGCTCTCACCACTGCACCAGGCCTGCCCTTCTCCAGAGAAGACAACATTGATAAAAAAAAAATATATGGCATGCCAAAGGAATATAACAAGCCACAACATAATGTGAAAAACTTCACTTGCAATAAATACAATCAAGATATTGACAATATATGGCATAAGTAGTGACTGAAACTAATTTTTTTGCGATAATTGTGCTTTCAGATGATAAAGGGTTACAATTCTACAAAGAATTGCTCCAGATTTCCCACTCAAATCCTTTTGTTTTTGAAGCGAAGTAAATATTACGAGTCGCACTAAATAAATTAGGGCACAAAGAGCATAAGTCTGTGTGCCTACCTTTCTTTGCATACTGTCAGACATCTTTGTGCCACGGAACTCAGGGGTGGCGGAATCAATGGCCTTACTGTTCCAATTTTCCTTGGAGCGTTCAGCAGATCCCTCACCAGACCCAGACAAGTAAGTCAATTTCCCCGACCTAGAAGCTGGTGAAACCTTCCTAGATGGCATGTTGCGCTTCTGTTTCACTATAGGATGAACTGCATCTTGCTGCCTGGCAGCTGGACAAGTAAAAGCACGGGCATCTAGGTTAGACTTAAATTGTGAATCATAATGACCATCTCCTTGAAATGCAAGATGAGTACCATGCTGAGGGAAGACCCCTTCTCCAGATCTATCTTCCTGCTTTTCTGCATTAGGTTTTGGACGAAGACGAATACTTCGCTTGCGTTTTATTTTTGGTTGCAGTACCTGTTCATCCTCACCGTCATCACGTTCATGATTCCAGCTCCCTGACTGCTGGAGGTCCATATGTGAGTCCCCAGACATTGCAATCTCACCTTCCTCTAGGTCATCCGGCTGCAAATCACCAGTTAAATGCTTGATGATATAGTCAACTGACACAGAAATTCAAGCAAAAAAACAAAACAGATAAATAACAACAATGTGTCAACACATACAGTTCTCTTTGACAAAGAGCCAGGGCGGGCATCTATTGCAGATAGAGACCGCAATTTTTTAGAAGATGAGGAAGGTACAGGTGGTGGTAATCTCCTGCTTCCAGAAGAAGAGCCTGTTGAACCTGCTTCTTCCATCCTATTAGCTTTTCTGCTTCTTAGTCCTTCAGTAAATTCATATACATCATCATTCACAGGCTCTTCTTCCTCTGATTCATCCTTGTTATCAGGTATCGAATCATCATTGTCCTCTTCATCTTCGAATTCCCCTACTTCCCCTTCTTCAGGTAGGGATGCAGTATTCCTCTCCTCAGAATCTTCATCAGATTCTTCAAGATCTTCATCATCGATCTCCCTGTAGATGGAGTACTTGCCAGTACCCTTTGGCCGCCCCCTTCTTTTCTCAGGTGTATCATTAGTGTCTAAAGCAATGCCCCCAGATGACATATTTCTTGACGGCTTTTTGGACAGACTCGCCACCACAGCATCTACTTCAGTGGAGTTAACACGAAGCCACTTTGGAACCTGATGATGCTTCGTCATATCACCTGTCCAATCAAAGTCTTCATCCATCTGATCAAAAAGCTTGACTTCACTTTCAGTCCTAGCAATCATACGGTTTACTTCCTGTAATGAAGGAACATCATGAACAGAATCTTGATATCTCTCTTCATCATGCAGGAGTGTCTCCAAAGTCATCCGCCTTTCCTCATGGGTTGTTCTTTGATCAAAACGACCAGCATTAATGACCTCATCTGCCATATCAATTTTGTATTGTTGGATATTGTTGCGGATGAGACTTTCAATTGATCCCATGTATCTGTCTTTTCCAGCAAGATCATCCTCCAAATCTGCACTCCCTCCATTTCTCAATTCATCCTCTTTCTGATAACTTGATATGTTATCAACAACAGCTTCCATGTAAATAACCTTTACCTCCCTAGTCTGCCCTATACGATGGGCCCTAGCAACTGCTTGATTCTCATTTTGTGGATTTGGATCAGGATCATATATTACAACAGTATCTGCACTCTGAAGATTCAGACCCCTACCAGCAGCACGAATACTAAGCAAGAATATAAAACAATCAGAACCAGGCCTGTTGAAGTCAACAATTGCTGACTCTCGATCTTCCAAGCTTGTTGTTCCATCAATTCGCCTATAAACAAGTCGTCTCCACTGCAAATAGTCCTCCATGATGTCAAGAAGCTTTGTCATGGTGCTAAAAAGGAGTACGCGATGACCTGCCTTGTGAAGCTTAATTAAAATTCTATCAAGATTCCACAACTTCCCACAAGATCTGATCATAAAATCTTTCCCATGATTTAAGAATGGATATGTCAGCAGAGGATGATTACAAACTTTCCTTAGCTCCATGCACTTGTTGTTGAGATTCTTGTAAGTCTTGACCTGGTACATGGGATTCCGTTGTGCACGCCTTTTCTCATCTTCAGGATCAACTCTAATGGTACCAGTAGACTTGATCCAATCATATATAGCTCCTTGTACGGCAGACATTCTGCATCTCAAAACAATGGAATCCTACAACAACATGCCGGATTAATAATGTTATGAAGTTACCAAACAAATTAACCAATGAGATAAGGGAAAAAAGGATAGCACCTTCCGTGGAAGTGATCCTTCAACATCTTCCACACGCCTACGTAGCATGAAAGGTTCCAAAATCTGATGCAACCTGTGAATTATTATTACTTTCTTCTCTGTCTCAAGCCAATCATCTTCTTCACTATGTGTAGGACCATCCCTCTGAAAAGGCTTAGAGAACCAATCTGAAAATGCCTTGCTACTGTCAAATACTTCTGGAAGCAACAAATTCAAGAGGGACCAAAGCTCCTTGAGATCATTCTGTAATCAATTTCCAAAAGCATCAAATAACTACACTATATGACAAAAAGGGTGCAATCCTGACATGATAAATTGGCTATACTGTCAAAAAAGAAAAAGAGAGAGACAAGGGATCCTGGCACCACAGAAAAAGAAAAGGCTGCTTCAAGACAGTAAAGCAATACTGGCAACAGTAGCAATATACACTTATTTAGTTTACCTGTAGAGGAGTACCAGTGAGAAGGAGGCGCCGCTGGCAGCGATAGCGATCAAGATCACGCGCCAGGACGGAGTCTCTGTCCTTCATCCGCTGTGCCTCGTCAATTATAATGTACTTCCAATCAACCCTTGAAAGCTTGGAACGATCAAACATAACAAATTCATATGTTGTTACAAGAACGTTAAATTTCATGGCCATAACCTCCTGCAAGACAAGTCAATAAAAAAATATAAGAAAAATGTCTACAAGAACTAAATGAAGAACATCAACAGGTATCTATACATATCTATAAAGAGCGTGCAACCACCCAACTTCCGTCCCTCTCACAGATCACTGTTACCGGCACAGTCAACGTGCGATGGTTTTCGTGATGAACAATAACGGGTTTCTGTGAACAGTAACGGGTTACTACGAACAGCCCTGACCCATTAAGGTGACCAGTAACGGGGTTTCCTGCGAACAGTAACGGGTTTTTATGAATTTTTTTTAGCGGCGCAATACAAATCTTTTTTCCCCACTATTACCCGCGCAAAGCGCGGGGTCACCTGCTAGTGCTACCAGATAGCTTAGCCATGCAAAATAACAAAAATGTGGTAAGCATTAATTTCAGTCAAGAGATAAACAGCCAAACAGGGATCTATGATAAGAGCAGCCATTCAACTAAGAAAACACTACCCTATGCTGCACAAAACATGTATCTATACAGGAAATTATGTAGACTGATCTAGAAAATCAAAATAGCACTGTGTACAGCACAATTTAATTTATTCCAAACAGTTTTAGAGCGTGTTTGTTGATGCATTTTTTATTTTTTTATTTAGGACATACAGTTGGCATGAAAACAAATCCAACAAAAGACAGGCATTGCATGCAAAATAAAGTTACCGGTACTAATTATAAGCAGGTGGTTCTTCCTTCAAAATCAGAGAGTGCATGGTTATAAGCCTTCCCCTTATAGAATATTTTCAGATTAGGATGGCTGGTCTTGAGTAATCAGGAATGTTTGTGTTTATTCACAACAAATGTATCACGAAATTTTTATTGCTAAAATAAGAAATCATAAGGCCTAACATATGAAAAAATACCCAAAGAAAAAGCAGCTTACTTGAGAGAACAACTTCTGCCTTCGGTCCTTTGCACCAACATAAAAGATGCAAGATGCAGATGGTAACCAATTTAGCAGTTCGCTCTGAACCAAGAGTCAGCAAAAAATATGAGTTTCGGTAACAAATATCTTACCCAAAAAAAAAAGGAAAACTAAAAAAAAAATCAATGCATGAAGGACACAGAAGATGCACCTTCCAATTGACCAAGACAGCATTTGGCACTATTATGAGATGAGGGCCATAATTCCCTTTAAATTCCATCAGGTACGCAATCAATGCCATGACCTATTATAACAAATAGAATAGACATACAAATAAGTTCCTAGCCATTGGATTGAATGAAAAGAGGAAGCATTTATGATAAGAAAAATATCGTGAATAACAGGAGTGCAGCAAGCAAACAAGAATAAGCAAGGGATGACCTGTACAGTCTTGCCAAGACCCATCTCATCAGCCAAAATGCCATTCAACTTATTATTGTACAAAGAAAGCATCCACTGTAGGCCCACCTGCATAACCAACAAAATGAATTGTAAGATCTCCTATGACAGGACAAAACTACATTGAAAATGAATACATATATTACTTCAGTTAAAAGCAGATATCCTACCAGTTGGTAGTCCCTTAAAGTTCCTGCTCGCAACAGTGACGGCTGCTTCGTAACTCTCTCACTTACAGCATGGGCTAAACTATAGTACCTGAAAGTATGCAAGATTTTACCTTATTAAGGGTGAGGAGCATTATTCGAAACCTCTGTTGATCTGACAAACCCTACCTCAAATGTCAAATGAAAAAAAAAATGACTTCAAAAAGGCAACTAAAATTTACTCCAGGTGCATATCTGAACTCTAAAGTAAACAAAATAGCGACAAAGGAAAAAATTCCAATACAACTACATTTCCAATTTAGACACTTTCTTACTTGTTAACAGATGTATTATCCCTTGGCGCATTCATCTCAGAGAATGTGTTCCTTATCATAACCTCCTGACCAGCACATTGTGCAGCAGCCTTCACTTCTTCCTCAGACAGGCCCTGTTAAACAAGCAGCATGTTCATATACAGGACTAGAAAGAAGAAACTTGGTTACATGCAGCAACAATGAACTCGTAATGTAAAACAATGAATATTTGAGCTACAATATACAGAAACCTTGAGTGTCCAATGCTATGAACCCAAAAAGGAAGAGGGCTGGGGACATGCCAGTTTCACTCGTCCCAAGCAAAGAGTGTCAAAATACCTGTGCCCGTGCAGCTGCTGCAGCAGCATTTGCTGCCTCTTCTACTTGTTGCTGACTCTTGGCAGCAGTTATTTTTCCTCCTAGTTTATAAAGGTACTCTTCAGTCTGAGTCAAGAAAGAAGATAGGACATTGTATCTTTGAGCTGCATCCCCAGGAACACTAGTCTGCTGTTCCAACAATATTTGACGGTATCTTTCCACATCATTGTTTTTCAATGCCTCCATTCTTTTGTTCCGATCATCATCTTTCTTCTTTGAGAATTCTCTCAACATCCTTTCATGGTACTTGGCCACCCCTCGATTACGAGTTATTCGAGCATCACGAATGGCCCAATGTGCCTCCAAAAGCTTCTTGCGCCACTGGAAAATGGATTTCAGCTGCTTCTCTCTTGAAGCTCTCTGCGTCTGCTGAACTTGCCTTACAAGCTCAACACGTTGGCGTTCACAATGTCTGACAAATTTTCTGTATATCCTATCTGGCATTGCCATAATTTCTTGTTGTTCATGCTCAACTTCATCCCTTAGACGAGCCTGATGCTCTAGGAGTTTGAGTTTCTTTTCTTCAATCTGTAGCCTCAAGACAAGATCAGGTCGGATTCTTTTCCTCTCTAGATTAATTGCAAGCAAACCGCTTATCTTTTTTAAGTTATCCTCACGTTTCTTACCAAGAACTATCATCCCCTCCTGAGCTAATAAATCTTTCACATCATAACCTAGTGACAGATTGCTGTTGTAATTTGCAGGTCCCATCGAATCGTGTCTCCTAGTGAACGACGGGAAATCGAATAATGGGCCATGGTATTTTCTGGGAACATCTCTTGGAGCTGGGGCGCTGCTTGTGGAGCCAGTCCTTTTTGCCTGCTCAGCATCCGCTGAACCACTTTCTGCTGGTACAGATTTACCCCTCTCAGCATTGTAATCACTTCTCCCAGGTGTTCTCTGGATACTCCGTTCCAGATCCTGCTCAGATTTAATCACAGTAGTGTCACTATGCTCTGGTACAGAAACTGGTCCAATTTTAAGAGGCTCTTTCGGTGAAGCTTTCATCACTTGCATGGGACCAGGACCACTGGCAGAACTAGCTTTGTCTTCTGAAGCAGAAACCTCCACCTTTGGTAAACAGGGTCCCTTCAACAATGCAGGTTTTTCGGGAGCTTTGTCACCACTCTCCATCTGCCTTCCATGTTCATCAGCATTGCTTACACCAGGCTTTTCACGATTATTTGTTGCCTGGGGTCCTGAAACTTGCTGCGGTCCTCCTTGTGAATCAGGAGGGCGACCAGATACAATTAATTCAAGAACTTCAGGCGGGAGTCGATCACCACGCTGATACCAAGATATGCAACCAAAGGAGGAAAAAGGACACATCAACATTAGATTGATCAGCTTGAACCTAAAATTACGGATTTAGTCTCTTGAAAGAAAACAAAAAGACTTTAAGGTTTGTCTTTCTTATACCTTTAAACGCCGGAAAGCTAATATCTGAGCCTTGAGTACATGAAGTTGATTTTTGGTGAAACCCGTTTGCCCTGTTTGTGGCCGAGCACTTGGAGTTGAGACCTGTGATCCTCCTGCTTCACCAGGGGTAGATGTGGGGGCAGCAGCCTGGTTAAGCTGTTGCATCTGTCTGACATGCTGCATCTGCATTGCGTCTGAATTTGCACGCACATTTTTTGGATTGGATTGCTCAGGAACCTTACTCACATGTCCAGAACTTTGGGGGATATGCATCGTTTGTGCACCATTGCCCCCTGTCATAGGTGACCTCACAGCCCTTTCATTTGAACCATCCCTGTTGTGCACAGATAACTGCTGTTGCAACTGCAAGTTGCTCGAATTCACCACCTTAGCCTCTTCCCCACCAGAAACTGAGCTCGGAAGAAGGGGTTGCCGGGGCTTCAGTAGGGCACCCTGGCTTGGAGCATTACCATGCCCTGGGGTATCACTGTTCACCTGAGAGGGCATTGCTTGCTGCTGCGCAGCCATGTTTGCCTCGTTCTGCTTCTGCATGGCTGCCATCCTGCTGTTCTGCCAGATCGGCAGGAGTTGAGAAATTGCACTCATGTTTGCAGGATTGGACAGGTCAAAGTTGCGCTCTTTTGCCCAGGCTTGGATGGCTTGAAACTGCGCTGGTGTTATCAGGCCGCCACCGGCGCTGCCCATGCCCACCTGGCCTTGCATTGGCTGCATGGGCCTGATCATACCCATTGGCGGCAACTGCTGTCCAGGGACTCCTTGAGGAGGCATAGGAGGCCTCATATCACCACTTCTTTGCTCACTACTGCTTGACTGCCCCTGCTCTTTCTGCTCACACTGCCGCTTATACATCTGGGCCTGGGCCTGGGCCTGTTGAAGGGCCATAAGCTCCTGCATCTTGGCAGGGTTGTTAAGCATATCCTGGTCTCTTGAGGATGAACCCGCCATATTCATCTTGGCCTGCTGCTGCTGGAGGAGCATCCCCTGGGCCGCCTTCTGCTGCTGCTGCTGCATCGCAAGCTTCAGGAACTGTTGCTGCATTGCAACCTGGTTGTGCACCTGACCTCCAACCATGCCCTGCGGTCCACCTGACATTGGCAGGTTCCTCTGACCCTGGAACGGTGACACTGGACCGGACGACTGAGGGAAGCTCACGCCCCCTGGCCCCATCATGGCATGGGGCGCACCAGATGGGAAGGCTTGCTGCTGTTCATGGTGATGCATCATTCCCTGCAGCAGAAGGTGATCCGTTCATCAGAAGTCTAGAACCTCACCATCACCAGAACCAGAAACAACAAAACCCACACTAGAGGGGCATATCGACTGCAAGCCGATAAAACGAAACGATTGAAGGGGTCCGATTTTCTAAAAGCAAAGCAAAAATCCGCATCGGCCATCCTAAAGAACAGAGCTTATCCAAATCCAAATCCCTCTTGAGAAAAACGAAAAACCAAATTGAGACCCTATCAGGGTCAGACAACAACGCCGAATTGAAACCGGGGCAAGACGAAATCTCGCGCACCACACACAACACATGTGCGATACTAAAATAATGGAATTCCGACCAGGCGAAGAACAGCAGTGGAGCAAAGACAAGACAACCAAAGGCACTGACACTCCTCCCTCCGTCCCTCCACAGGAGGGAGAAGACTACCGTTAGCGGAAGTCCACGTAAACACGCCGCCTTTTTCGCGAATCCCAAGGCGCGCACGGTTTCCCACCAATCGCGTTGGCCCCAAGTGAAGAAAAAAAAAACACACCACCACCACCAAAATAAATTCGAATCCAGAACGGCAGAACCCAGAGCCACGGTGTGGGACAGACAAGGGAAGGCCTACCTGGCCTCTAAACCCTAGCTGCTGCGCCTGCTGCTGCGCGGACGCCGGGGTCGGCGGCTGCTGCTGCTGGTCCGGGTGCGGCGACGACGCCGGCGAGCCCCGGGAGCTCCCAGAGGGCCCCCCGCTGGGCTGCATGGCGGCAGGCCCGGGGGTCCCTGCGGGAGGAAGGGGTCAGGGAGCTTTTAGATCTGGCCGATTCGGGGCTCCCTCATGCGTCCGCTGCAGATCTAGGTCGGCCGGGCCCGCGCGGCGCCGGATCGCCGCCGGAGACGGGCTGCGGGCGTGGGTGGTCAAGCCCTAATCCGTCTTTGGGAATGGAGATTTCCGTGCCTCGCTCTCTTTTATTTCCTCGTCGGGTTTTTTGGGAAGAAGAAGACGGGGAAGGGGAAGGGGAAGGGGAACGAGAGCGAGGTGAGAATCGTAAATTAGTAGGAGGTGATGGGTTTTTATGTTAAAAGAAGAGACACGGAGAATGGAGACGCTAGAGGGTCATTTGCATGGAAACCCTCATGGTTTCGTGAATTTACGCGTTGGTTCAGTGGCTGTGATCTTCTGTGGACATTGTTGGAATGGCTCGGAATTGGAATTTTGTGTAGGAGTACATTTGGAATGTGCTGTGAGGTGACTAATGGACTACTACTCCGTATGCCTAAAAAAAGTGACTAATGACTATGTATGATACGATTTTTGTGCTGAATTTCTTACTTGGGCAGCATGATATTGACCTGGACAGTGTGCTCCCTCAATGGTTGAGAAGTTGTACCTAATTTGCATTTGTTACCATTGCCTGTTTGTTTATTTATTTGTTACTGTACTTGGCTTGAGCCTACAATACCAAGGCACAGCTCACACACATTGTGGTGCTGAATACACGGTGGGAGTAAAAATGAGAGAGAGAGAGAGAGATGAGTTTGCAGTAAACCTCTTGATCCTCTATGGACAGTAGTGTCCTGGTGCATCAAAGGATATTGAATATATTTCCATCTACTGGTACATCCTTATTTTTAATTGATTGGATGATTATGGTAATAAGCAATAAGCAACATTATTGCAATAACATTGTGTGTGTGTGTGTGTGTGTGTGTGTGTGTGTGTGTGTGTGTGTGTGTGTTTGGACCCCGTGGAGGTTACAAAGTCAGAAGGGCAATTAAGTACAACTGTTGGAGGGCAAGGATGCTATTTTTATTTAATTTCATAGTTGGAATGTTTTTCTAACGATGGAACAACAAAAACTGGTGTAGCCGCAACGCCACTACTAGCGAGGATGCACAAATGCAAAAGTAGAAAAGGTGGTGTTTAAATCTATGAGCTAAAGTGGGGGTGTTATTTCGGATGTCACATGAGGGTGTCACATCGGAGTGTTTGGATACAAATTATAGAAGTCATCGCTAATCCGCGAGACGAATTTATTAAGCATAATTAATCCATCGTTAGCGCATGTTACTGTAGCACCATATTGTCAAATCATGGACTGATCAGACTTAAAAAAATTTATCTCGCAAAGTAGTCGTAACCTGTGCAACAACAACAACAAGAACAACAAAGCCTTTAAATCTAGCCATTGAAACCCGAAAGTCGTAATCTGTGCAATTAATTTATTTTTTTAAGTTTATATTTAATACTCCATGTACGTGTCAAACATTCGATGTGATAGGGACTAAACTTTAGGATAAGAACTAAACAAAAAAGTCAAATTAGTGTACTAGGGAAGTTTTTCAGTTTCTTGCCAAGGCCTTGTTTAGATTGTGGACACTGTAGCACGTTTTGTTTATATTTGACAAACTTTGTCCGATCATAGACTAACTAGGCTCAAAAGATTCGTCTCGTGATTTACAACCAAACTGTACAATTAGTTTTTTTTTTTACCTATATTTAATGCTCCATGCATTCGTTCAAAAATTAATGTGATGAAGAGAGAGTGAAAAAACTTAAAGCCCAGATTTGGATTTGTCTTTGAGCAGCTTCCTGATATGGTTTGACACCTCTTGTTATAGGATGGTGTACGTGTCCTCCCTGAAAAGAAAGATTCTGACGGGCGGACTGCTGCATGCAACCGCTAGCTGTAGGAGTAGCGATGAAAACGGTACATATATTTTCCGACCGTATTCGAAGCCGAATTCGTTTAGAGGGGTTGAAATCTGTCCGTATCCGAGTCCGGATATTCAACATCCAATACCGTATCCGTATCCGAATACTCAAATCACATATTTATGATGTCGATATCCAATCGTATTATATCCGACATAGTTGACATTATCCGTATTCGAATCCGAATCCGGACAGAAATATGAAAACAAATGTAATATCGGTGATATCCGTCCGTATCCGATCCGTTTTCATACCTAAGTAGGAGTGCTGTGCATGGCAGGTCAAAGATTCTGGCGGGCGGGAGTAACCGTCTGTTCTGTTCTGACGGCCAAGGGCAACGGATGGGCGCGGTTCTTGTGCCAGTTCGTTTTGTCGGTTATAACCGTCTCTCTCCGGGCGCAGTGCATTAACTGCTGCTTGGCCTAAACATGGGCACTGAAAACGAGCCGAGCTGCTCCCATAGGCCATAAACCGACAGGTCACGAGCAGGAGGATTCAGAGAGTTTCAGACTAGACAGATCGACGACAGGAGTACTTGTTACGATGCATGGTGACCGCTGTCATTTGGCTGTTGGTTTGGTTAATAATACATGGCTAAAAGTATTGTTGACTGATTTGTTGGAAGTAAAAAATATAGGATGTTCGGCTGATCTGTTCTTGAATTGTTTTAGCTTATTCTCTCTCACAAAACACTATTAAATTATCCAAAATCAGCTACGCTACAATGGCAGAGTGTACCAGCCGAACACCTTGATTGTTTGTTGATCGAAAAAGTCAAACGAACAGGCGATTGACGGAGGAGATGCAGAGGGAGTACTCCGTACTTGACCAGGGGCATTCTTCAGGATGAGAAGCAAACACGTCCTACGTGACCGAACCTGAATATGAAAATCGCTGGATTCTGTAAGCTGGATATATAATTCATACTTTACCGGTAAAGTAAAGGATGTAGTACTAATTCAGACTAGTAACACTTGATGAACGGTCAGGGCACCGAGAAGTTTTACAAAGATTTATGTCGTCGTCTAAAATGCACCCGTGCATCTTCTGCCGTCTGTCCAGAAGCCAGAACACACAGTGTGTAGTTGGATCAGGATTCAGGAATCGGAGGATGGAAGAGTTAGATATCATCGATCGATCGTCTACATCATCAGTAGTACATGCCAAAGGATTCAACTTGCCCTGCAGATAATGGAGGAGTCGAGAGGATCAGACACCGCCTGCTCCCGCCCTCGCTCGCCGACCTCGCACTGCTCGCTAGCTTCGGTTCCGGTTCCGGGGAAGAATCGAAGAGCCGAGCAGGAAGACAGCATCACGCGTGGCGCCGGCGACGCCACAGCAGCTCCCTCGGTCTGCCCGGCGTGGTCGATGCATTGACGGCGACGGCGACGGCAACGATGTGTGGATCCAGAGCACTGGTCCTGCTGCTGCTGCTTGAGCTCTAGACAACCCTGATGACCAAGCGGATCGCCATGGGAACACCACGGCAGCGGCGGCGGCGGCTACTTCCATGTATATACGACAAGAACTCAGGGACCCATTCATCATGCCGCCTAGCTACTGATCCTGCGCACTCAATTTATAGCTGGGAGATTTTGGGGACGAGACAGAGATAGACATGGGGATCGGAGCGCTAGCAGGAAACCAAGATATGGCCTGATGCATCTGCTCCGGCGGCATCTTCCATGGATATGCTCGTCACAGGTAGGAGTATATAAATACTAATGCTTCACAGTTCACTCCACCTCCTTTAGTTTGCTACTAGCAGTAGCTTTAATTTTGTTTCTTTCTTTCTTTCTCCTCTCCTCTTGGTCGTCTTGTATGGTGGGGCGCGATGGCCATTGGCTAGTGCTCTTCTTTGTGCCAAAGATATTGGTGCTGGTGGTTCCTCTTTTGTTTCTTCGAGTGGATCACGGATTTTGAACACTGTACTGGACGGCGGGCCACCCACAGACTGTACGAAGTAAGAGCATGATTAGTTAAGCTAGATCTTGTTTGAATTAGTCGGATTGACATCAACACATGTGTTGGGTGGATTGAAATGGAACTTAACTAAATTCCACCTCAATCCACCCAACACATATGGATTGAGGTGAATCCGACAACATCCAAACAATACCTTACTCTCTGCCTCTATCTCTCACCGGGATTCCGCCAACACTATAATGTTGTTATGGCCATCTAATATTCTAATGGCCTAGATTAATTTAGAAAACAGGAACAAAGATACGATAGAGCCTGGGCAGCCTTGGTCTACCGACGGGCCGGCTCCGCACACCCCAAGCCTTATAGTAGTCTTGCCTGGGCCATACGTGCAGACCGTAGGCGGCCACGACACGACCCGATGAATCGGTCGTGCCTTGGCTAGACCCGTTGCCGTGACGACAACCCATTTTTTCATGCATATTCGCAACTAATAATAGCAGGTGAGCCCAATGAAAGCTCTAGTTTGATTTTGGATAATTGATGAAACCTATTTGGACTAACCCTATGCCCCAAGTGTGGAATTGAGATAGGTTGGTCCAAGCCAAGTGTGGAGCAAAGATGAAGTCCATGGTGATGATGTTGGACATCAGATGATGATCAAGTGCTCTTTACTTAGAAAAGAAGAAAGAGAAAAACAAAATAGCTCAAGGCAAAGGTATAATTGATAGGAGCATTTTGTTTTGGCACTCAAGGCACCTAGTGGGTGTGAGTGCGTTTAGGATATATAGCCGTACTATTAAGAGGGGTGAAACTGGTCGTGAAATGCGGTTATCAAAGTGCCACTAGATGTTTTAACTCATTGCATATGCATTTAGATTTTAGTGAGTACTAACACCTTTGAAAATATTTTAGAAAAATACTAACACATGTGCACATTGGTGAGACACATTTGGTTGGCAATATAGAAGTAAGGGTGAAGTGAAAGGAGTTGAAAAGGAGAAGTTTGGTGTGACCGGACCCGGCGTTGGTGAGCCCGGTCACCACTCCAGAGAAGGGCGCCACTCGGTCTCAGGACCGGGCCCTACGCCGAAGTATGACCGGACCCGCAGCGCGGAGTCCACTTGATCGATCAAAGGTGGCGTAGCGCGGGGGTCTTGACCGGACCCTGGTGGACGCGCGCGACAGGACTCTGCGGGAACAATATTCTCGGGTCCGGTCGTGGTGATGTGGCAGCGCATGAGGCCTAGCTGCTGAGACAGAGAGGATCGGACCTTGGGGCGCGTCCGGTCACCCCGGAACAGACGCGTTCGGTCGTGAAAATTCTTCTCTGGATACTTACTGGAAGTGACCGGACTCTAGATTTGGGAGCGTCCGGTCGTCAGGCGGCAAGTCCGGTCTTTGGCTTGCGGGCGCGATTGAGCACCTGCCCGGACTCTGGCTCAGCGCATCCGGTCTTACCTTAACACACGTGCGCGAATGAGTTGACCGTTGGGATCAAGCGGTTGCAGTTAAACGCGGGGGGCGAATGGCAGCATCTGTGCGACCGGACCCTGCGCGGGCAGCGTCCGGTCATCCCGACCGGTGCATTCGGTCAGCGAGCAGAGCGCCCCCCCCTTTGAGCCTAATGACTCTATTTCGTTTAGGGGGCTTGTAGGGTTGAGATGGCGAACTAGAGGGGGGTGAATAGTCCTTTCTAAAACTTAATCGCGTCGGCTAACCGATACAAGTGCGGAATTAAAACTATCAGTTTAGCTAAGACTACACCCCTCTATCCAAGTTCTCAAGCACCTTATAAAGATCCTAATTAGGCAATAAAGGTGTTGGGCTAGATAGAGCTCACCTAACCAATCTAGGAGCAAGGTCATATAAACATATGCCACTAGTACTTCAAGCACCGGAAAGCTCCTACACATGCTAGTACCAAAAGCACAAAGCTCCTAAGCTCACTAGCAATGCTCAATAACAAGGCAACTAATGGCAAATTCGATAGCACAAATTACTTAGCTACATAAACTAAGCCATGTGACTAACAAGGTTACTCAAACTAAATTAGTCACGCAAGGGAGCTACTTCTATGCTACATAAGCAAGAAGGTAACTAGTAAGCTACACAAGCCAACTATTACAAGAGCAACTACACAAGTACAATGTATGTGAAACTAAATACAAGCTAGTGTAATGAGTATGCAAACCAACGGGAAGACAAGGATGCTGGTTTCTACGAGGGCATCGGACATGGCAGTGCCTAGCACCGGACACAGCGGTGCCCTTTCCAATGGTCGAATTCCAACGGTCACCGGACAGGAATAGCGGTGGCACCACTCTAGGGGTGGTGGTGACCACCCAGGCCAACCCCCAAAACACCCCCCTCTCTGGATAAAAGGGGCGATGCACCGGATATGGCACGACAGTGCCCATGGCGGTGCCCCCCTTTCCTTTTCCTGCTCTCGAAAAACACGGCGGTGGCACCGGACAGCACCCCACGGTGCACCGTCGTGCACAAGGTGGTGCACACCGCCACTGACGGTGCCAGCGGTGGTGCACCATCGCGCCTATGGCGGTGCACACCGCCACTTCTGGTGCCAGCCCTAGCACCAGCTCTCCTCAGCCACGTCCAGGTGGGCACCGCCCTAGGGGTGCGCGGCGCCACCGAACAAGGGGTGGCGGTGCCCCTAGAGCAACCCCCTGCTCTCGGCCTCCCAGCTAGTCACCACCATAGGGGTGGCGGTGCCACCCAGGTAGCACCATGAGCCCGGTTTCGTCTCCACTTCTTTACCAACTTCTTCTCCTTTGCAAATGTGCTAACACCACTAAGTGATCACTACCTTGTGCACGTGTGTTAGCTTTTCACAAATATTTTATCAAAGGATTAGCATACAACTTGCCACGCCACTCGATCCTAGCAACGATGCGTAGTTAGATCACTCGAGTGGCACTAGATGACCGATATGCAAACAAGTTTGGCCCTCTTGATAGTACGACCATCTATCCTAAATCTGGTAATAAACTTCTCTACACACCTATGATCGATGAAATAAAATGCCCTACAAATATACCTTTGCCTTGCGCATTTCATTTTATCTCCTCCGATGTTGATGCAACACATGCACCAACCAATCACAAATGATATGATCCACTTCATATCATCACGTGACCGTTCATCCATCGGTGCCTTCATCCATCGGTGCCAAGTCTTGCTCAAGCTTTACCGTCACATGGTCTATCACTCTATAGCCTCCAACTTGCCCTTCACGCTTGCAATCGGTCCATCAAGCCAAGTTTTGTCTTGATCTTCTCCACCTTAGTCACATGACTCAATGTCATGTCTCATGTGCAATGAGCTCTTTCGTCATCACATGTGTAAGCTTTGCAACAAGTCCAAGCCATTTCACCTATAGCATATGTTGCTCACACACATATACTTGTGGACTAATTACCTGTGTATTTCACTCAAGCACATATTAGTCCACCTAAGGTTGTCACTCAATTACCAAAATCAAACAAGGACCTTTCAGGGCTATAAAAATCGTTTGGCCAGCTTGGGCTCACTCTCTTGGCATTTCTATTGAGAATACACCCTAGTGAGCCTAGTCATTCCTCTCTCACTCATCTTGCTTGATTGATTCATCATTTGGTGAGATTGGAGAGCATCCAAGTGCATTACTTTAAGTGATTGCATCTAGAGATACTTGGTGTTGTGTTTCACTGCGGGATTCACTTGTTACTCTTGGTGGTTGCCGCCACCTAGACGACTTGGTGCAGCGAGGATCGTCGAGCGGAGAAAGGTGATTGTCTCCGGCTCCGATCGTGGTGATTGTAAGGGGTTCTTGTGCCTTCCCCTTGGGAGATCACGAAAGACATCTTTAGTGGATAGCTCGTAGTTTGTGGATCCCCATCCTGTATTGGTTAATTAGTTGTAATTAGCTCTCTAGTTTGCTCACTAGGTGTAAAGTAGTGACTTAGGCTTTGTGTGATACATAGAGATCATAGAATACTAGAATTGTGGTTAGACGGCTTGCAACCCTAGTAGTACTAGCGCAACACTCGCTTCGCCATTTAGTGTTCTAACCATTTGTCTTAGTGTTGCTGTAGAAATTTTTTATAAGATATTCACCCTCCTCTGGTCATTTAGGACCTTTTACCCAAGCCGCTCCGCGCCACTTGGTCGTTCAACACTCTTCCAATGCATTGGTTTTCTTTCTACAAAGAGGAGTTTTTTTTTCATTTTGTTGTAATGTATGATGGACATATTTAAAAAAAAAGAATTTTGTTCTGATTTGAACACTTGATCATTCCTTATTTCAAGTTCAATCTGTAATTATTCAAAAAGAACTTTGATAGAGCAAGACAAATTTAAAGGGAGACAACTAGATACTGATATATAGCTTAGCGCTAATCTACCATATATATACCCTTATTTGTGTATACCATTTACTGCCCCCTACTTCATCCACGTCATCGCCCATTTGTGGCCATCGGAGGGGTGGCGGTGCCCCTAGCGCTAACCTGTTTGGCAGGGCTCCTCTTCGGCTCCAGCTCCGGCTCCTCCAGAGGAGCCCTGCCAAACGTTTTCTTAGAGGAGCCGTTTTTCAGTAAAAAATAGAGGAGCCAGAGCCGTTTTGGAGAAGCCACAATTTATGACTCCTCCAAAACGGCTCCGGCTCCCCCGGAAGAGCCCCTCGGGAGCAGCCGTGCCAAACAAGTGCTAAGGCAAAACGCAAGGCACCAGGCCGCAAAAAAAATCCTTCACGTCGCCGCGCCGTCTCTCCCAGCGCCGGCACCATCGCTCTGCTGTCCCAGCGCCGCCGCTCTCTAACATCGGCGCCGCTGCTCCGCCATCCACAACGCCACCCCTCCCCATCGCCAGCAACGGCGCTCCGCCCTCTCCAGCGCCGCCCCTTCCCTTTGCCGGAGCCGCTGCTTCGCCTCTCCAGATCGTCTCCTCGACGGCTTCTTAATCGATATCCTCCTCGATTCCTGATTTCTTTGTTATTTAGTTGTTGTTTTCCTTTTACCAGACTCTTTGCCTTCCTCTCCTCGGGTTAGGGTTCTGACCACATGGTGCCTTCAACAAGGTGCATGCTAGGTGTGTTCTTCAATTTGATACATTTCATGACTGATTTCAGGTTGACTTCCTTGATTTATAGGTGACTTAGTTTTTTTTTCATTATTTTCCCTCCCCTGTGCACTGCTTCTATACGTTCCTCCCCTGTACATCGCTTTCAATTTGCCTGTATATGCATCCTCATCAAAATTAGAACAGCACCACGCTAATCTTCAGTTTGCCTGTGTATGCATCCTCATCAAAATTAGATCAACACCGCGCTAATGAAGTCAAATCTACACCTCTCAGCTGCCGTGTTTATGCATTATTTTTTTTAGTTCCAAATATTTCAAGGATTTTTACCCTTCTCTACAGCTAGGAGCCAACTTAGATAAGCAAATTATCTACAAGGTGCAATTGACAGCGATGATTATCTGCAAGGGGCAATTGACAGCGATGATTAGGTTCATGTGCTCCTAACATTTAACCTGATTTTATTTCTTTACATGTTTTTTTAGGCAGGGGTGCAAAACATCACCTGCAGGGTTATGTGCGCTCATTGAAAATACCTCCCCTCGGTACGAAAACCAAACTCATAGCCGTCTCCTTTTATTTAAACATACTTAACACAATTTACGATCTGATTATTACTTTCAATATATTTAATGCCCATTTGAGCTTAGTACTTTTACCTCATGAAAAAACCGTTGCCTAATTCTTTTCAACAATGTATGTGTACGTATTCACATGCTTTACTTTCTGTTTGCTTCTACACTCACAGAATCATCTCTTGCTCAAATGACCTGCATCTCGCACATACACATAGATTGCCAATCCCGTGGGGTTTTCCCATAAAAAATGCAGACTTTATACGTTCTCATGCCATTAGACTGCCTATTCTTTTTGTCATCTTCCAGTGGGATGTTTCAGCTATGTTTGACCACTGCTATGTATTACCAAACAAAAAAATGGTTTGTGAAAGCTATTCAATCCTACAAACATGAACTATATTGTATTTGATCAATCTTTGAGCCTTTGGCCACCTGGGTGCTCATTTCATATTTATATATGCTGGTGTTTGTCAGTACATCTCTTCTTCCAATAGGAACATTCAGTTCCTTTTCTTTCGTGTAGGCATATGAGTTTTGTATCTTCTTCGAGATGTGTACATATATTCCTGACATTAACACTTTCTTCTTCGATCTCCTCTGCATTACATTTACCATGATTGCTTTATTAGTTAATCCCTAGTAAAATGGAATTTGCTGCTATGCATGTATAAATGTCTTCAGAATGTTTAGGCAATGTGTGTGCTAATCTTTTTCTTTGGTTGATAGGGAAATCAGCTATGTAGTAAAGTGCACAGCTTCTTCCCGTGTAACTTTTACCTGATCATTTGCTACCTACCTACCTAATCATTTGTTTTACATATCAAACGTTACCAAGTGTGACTTGTGCCGATGTCCATTTATTATTTGTTGCTCATACTTCTGAAAGCATTCCCTTGACAGCCCTTGCCAGGCAAGTGAGCGGTTCTGTACAGCATAGAAGTTGTTTGAGCAATCTGATACATCATCCTGTTCTTTACATAATTTTGGTAAGTACACCCAACCATCGCATTTACCGTCCACCAATGATCCATTTGTCATTCTTAGTTGTTTGGGTCATGCTCAGTAAAGTTTGACTACAATAGTTACATATATGAGCTTACCCAACTACAACAAAGCATCTCTTTTGATTTTCAAGTATATTGTCAATAAAAAAACTTGCATTTTGTCGATGCCTGAGCATTGACCTGTAGGTTTCATAGATTTTTCACCCCTATTGCCATTTGCCTTTTACGTGCTTACTGTTTCATAACTGACATTTATCTTATGCCTTATGCTTTCCTCCTGCAGTGTCTTCAATTTGCCAGATGTTTTACTCAAATCATATTCCATGTGTTACGGCTTGCTAGCCCGCGCGACTGTGCGGGGTTCCTGCTAGTATTTTAGTGTTATTATACAAAACCATTTAAGTTATTTAACTCTGTTTGAACACCGTCTAAATAGCCTAAACGCTAAATAAAAGATCAACGACTATTTACCGTTTAGGACAGCACTAACTATTATTAGTGGTAGCCGGTGTGTGACTTTTCATACTCTCGAACCAAAGATTGCGACATCTAGATGGACGTGGTTCATCATCACCATCATAGGTCTGCGCACGCACAGGAGCACAAAGATCTATCAAGAAGGCGGTTTGGATAGGATTAGGATATCGAACTTCATGTGTTTTCTAAAATCATGGTCTATATTAAAATATGACAGTGATTCCGTATTTTCTTCTATAAATTTTCTAATAAGATTTTAGTATTTTTAAATGTATATTTATTCTAGAAAATTATTTCTACATTTTTGATAAAGTCTAATTGATCTCTTTGAACTATTGTGAAAGTCAGATTTACCTTCCTAGTAGCTGATGTGGCGTCACATCAACCAAAACCACTTCTAAAATCACTCCGGGAGGTAAATAGGATGGTTTCAAGAGTTGAAGGATCTAAAAATCTAGCTTTCTAACTAGGATGGTTTCAAGAGTTCAAGGAGTATAAAAATCTGGTTTTCTAACTAAGCGAGATATAAATTAGACTCACACAATGTTAACAAGACCGTGTCGGTGTGAGACGAAGGGAGGAGATATATATATATAGAGAGAGAGAGAGATGCGCCCGTGCCGGCCATGCCCGCATACCGCATTGGGCCCGCCGGGTTTGCACTAGCCGAGGCCACCTGCCCATGAGGGATCACTATTGGTTGGTAATACAACCCAACTGTGATACCTATCACTGCCAGGTTGTATTAATTATTTATCACTACCGAGACTTTACAATTTGATAATGGCCCCGTTCGGCTTACCCAGAAGCCGGCTTGTTCGGCTTCTTTTTTCAGTCGGAACAGTGTTTTTCTCTCACAACAATTCAGCCAGAACAGTGTTTTTCAGCCAGTTTCAGCTAAGTTTCAGCAAGCCGAACGGGGCCAGGTAATATTCTTTTTGCTTACCAACCAACATTTGATACCCCGATTTCAACTTTGTTCTCTGAAAAGAGCAAAAGGAGCCGTAGAGTGAACTCGAATCAGTACCCATTTTGGTACTCACTAAAAGAAAACGTTATATCATGAAAAAGAGTGCAAAATTTACAAGTTGGACGCTGATCTATTTAGCCAGTCCAGAAGGCCTTCTGTGGCAACTGCAAATCTAGAGTGTTGCTCTCCAACATTTCAAGGACTTTGCTCATGGATGGCCGATCTATAGGTCTTAACTGGATACACCACAAGCCAACATGGCCATCTTCCTCACAAGTTCTTTGGTGTCACTTCCGATCTCAGAGATGGTGGCGCCACCGAACTGATCCAATTTGTCGTACAACCCCTGTGGAAAATAGTTGCTGCTAGTGTCTATGCCAACATCAATTTGTTTCCTTGCCCCGACCATCTCGAGAACCATCATACCATAACTATACACATCTGACTTGTTGCTCACTGCTCCATAGCTTCTGTTGAACACTTCAGGAGCTATGTAGCCTATTGTGCCTCTCATCCCGACCATAGAGATTTTGCTCTGCTTTTGTTGGCACAGCTTTGCTAACCCAAAATCTGAGATCTTTGGACAGCGGTTCTGATCCAAAAGGATATTTTGAGGTTTGATGTCAAAATGCACAATGCGGGTGTTGCAGCCATTGTGGAGATACTCCAAACCTCGTGCGATTCTGATAACAATCTCAAAAAGTTTATCCCAACATAGACTGTTGTCTCCTTCGGCAGACATACTTCCAAATGTATATCTCTCAAGCGAACCATTGGGCATGTACTCATAGATTAGAGCTCTTTTTCTCCCTTGCAGGCAGAATCCTACGAAGCCTGTTCGTTTGGCTGTGGCTTAGTCGTAAACGATCGTAAATTTCCAGCCGGAACAGTATTTTTCTCTCACACAAACCAGCCAGCAGTACTTCTTCACGAACCAGCAACGATATGAACCAGCCAACCGAACAGTATGTTGACATGAGATGTTCTGCTGATGCTAGCCACTTCATTCATGAAGTCCTCCCCATCACCCTCGGTATCCTTCAGTGTCTTGACAGCTATCTCACGGCCATCAGCCAGGCTGCCTCTGTAGACAGCTCCATATCCACCTTGGCCAAGCTTGTGAGCAAAAGATTTGGTCATTCTTCTCACATCTTGATAACTGTACCTTTTAGGGTGTGATGTTCCTTGTTTTTGCAGGAAAGATTCAATCCTTGGAGCATTCCTTGACCAATTTTGCCATGGCAGCATGCCGTAATATTTCTTGTACCAGAGGAAGAACAAGGCAAGGATTATGCCTGCCCCCAATACGGAGGTGCCAGCAATAACACCTGTCAATGAATGGAAATGCATATACCTAAATGTTAGATAATATATAAAGCAACTAAAAATATATCAAAGATGCTTCTAAATGTTCAATGCTGAGACTTCACATTTGAGCAGAGTGATACTTTAGAGATGTTTGCCTAACATAGGTAGATAGTTAGGACTTATCCATTAAGATTCAAGGGGAACATTATTCTGATCTTAGTATTTACTCTGGGAGGCTACAGAGCGAGCCTGTACATTCACTCGAATCAATATCTAGGTTCCGCAACAAATTTTCTGTTTCCTTCTAAACAAGTAGTGAAGTACTAGCTAGTATGTCTTATTCAAGTCTATGCGCAACTTAGCTTGCACCATATCTCACACATTTACGCCCCTGTAAATTGATGTTAGAGTATTAAGAAATATAGAGATTTATGGACCACACAAACATGGACTAGCTATAGGTCCGGCTGAGTACAAGTGTACAACACATGAACGAAATGATGTCTTCTTCCTCCCTAGCTTCGACATCACATCTAGGCATGCAAATCTAATTGGATCAACCCAATGACCCACTACCCGAAACATAAAAGTTTGGTGTAAATACTAAATACACACTGAGCCGACCCACTAATTTTTGGTGCTCGTCTCCAACCAACGACATTTCTTCCATCTGTGCTCCTCTCTTCTTCTTCGTGACGCCTTTCTCTTCTTCCACCACCCATGAGTGCTCTAGCGGGGCGGGCAGCCTCAAATCCCACCCCGCTTGGCGTGCTTGGGCGAGCTCCGCCCAAACGCGTGGGCGGGTGAGCGAATTCGATCCCGGTGGGGCGGCCACGGTAGTGCACGAGCTCTGCCTCGGCGTGAGCGTGCGAGGAGGGCAGTTGTAGTCGAGGCTGGGGTCGGTAGGGGGCTGCAACGAACGTGCCGAAAAAGGGCGGCAGAAGACCTAGTGGTTGGGGGTGGGCATGGTGGCATATGGGGCACCTCGGGTTAGGGACGGTGGTGGACGAGGTGGCTTGGGGGGCTGTGGCAGAAGGGGCGGCTAGGGTCGTGGGTGGTGGTAGACTAGGTTGGGTCATCGACTCATCGTGGAGTAGAAGGGAAGAAGTCGATCAGAACATGATGTACGTGTGGGTCCCACTTATCGGGTGTCCAATGAATCTCAAATGGTGATGACTTCGTCCGTGCCTCTATATCTCCTACTAAACACATAATAAAGATGACTCGCATATGACTATGATATATGAGATAGAATTGTCAAAGAGGGAGTGAGAGATTTATATCTTACTTATGATGACTTTCTTGATTTTCCTTCGACCAGTGCTCCGTGGGATTATTCCATTATAGTAGCCATCTGGATATATACATATATAGAAAAATAAAACAGTGAGCTGATAATTGCTCGTACGTGCACCCCTTGCTAACACGGCTTCGATGGAGTTGGAGCCGTGCAATTGGGTCTTCTCTTGAAAAAAAAAAAGATCTGTCTACGTGACATTAAGTTATTTTGGTCTCAACTGAATTTTTCCCATACACTTACACCGTCTTCTAACTATATTTATACTATCTTATTACTATATTTACAATGATATCTTCAAAGTAATTTATTAGACCGAGTGATGTAAGTTCGGAATAACACAAATATATACTAAATTTTTCAAAAAAAAATTACAAATTATTTCGATGGATTCCGGACACAGAGAAATATATGTCAAATTATTCATAAATTCTTCACAAATTAAAAAAAAAACAAAATCTTCACAAAAATTTGAAATTCCGTGCCACGCTTCGCCACCGACGTCAACACCGAGGAAGGCGTAGCGTCCGGCCTTGGCTGGTACTCTGAGACATGGTACTATCACATCTGTTGTTGCTGCTACTGCATCGACATGAGTTGCTACAGTTGCTTCATCATCATCGCCGACGAGGTCACAGCGGGGAGGCCGGCGTGCGGGCCGTACCCCGAGTTGCGCACATACCGTGGCATTTGCGAGTCCACCCAGAGATGAGAAACGCGATCGATCAGATCCAATGCTCGAAGGGCTGGGGCGGCGTGACGCTGCAAGCATCCGGCATCGAGCGGCAGCTCTCGGGCCGGAGTCATCCGGCCAAGGTTTTTTTTATCGGCCGAAATTCACCGAAATTTCCTTTCTATCCACAGGGTCCGATAAAATTTGACATCGGCCAAATTTATTCCTTCTTTCCTGCTCCCACACAGACAACCCAAATTCAGCCGCGCGACGGTCCCACACTATAATGTTTTATTCTTGTTTTTATCTGTGAACAAGTGATGTTTAATAGCTTAGGAATAGTTTCAAGTCAAATTCTACGAAATTTTTTCAAAACATTTTGAATTTTTTTTTGAATTTGGTCCGATATTTCCGATATATCTGGCTTATCCTGTTTATCTATAATCTCCGATAAATTTTTATTTCCGATAATGAAAACCTTGCATCCGGCAGATCGAGCGGCAGCTCTCGGGCCGGAGTCAAGATCCAACGCTGGAAAATTCGGTTGACAGTGGCAAGTAAATAATCATTCAGTTGATGTATAGCGTTTCCGAAAACCCAATGCCACACAACAAAAGTATAGAAGTATAGAGGCTCGAAGACGACAGATGTCACCTTTGAGAGGGATATATAGACGACGTCTCCCTGCTTGATGCTGTCCGCGCGGGGGTTATACCTCCTGAACAGGTCTACTTCTGCCTGAGACGACAGGCCGTGGCTCGCCGCGACGGAGTCCGCCTGAGTGAGGTAGTCGTTGATGCCGAAGAGGCTCGAGATGTAACTGAGGTTCTGCCCCCGCGTGATGTAGTATGAGCCCAGCGCGAGGCAGTCGCGCCTGATACCGACGCTGCAGTCGGCTCCGGCGCCGCCGTCCTCGCTGCCGCCGCGGCGAGGAGGAGCCATATGACAAGAGGCTGTGGCATACTCCGGTGGGGACTGAAAGATGATAAACCCACGCCGTAGGTGAGCAAGAAAGCGGCCGGAGAGAAGCTGCAGCTGGGATCTGCAGAGATAAGAAGAACTCAACGCACATGGGCACGCACAGACAGTGAAGAGATCTAGCAAGAAGAAGACGATCGAGTTGACCCCGGGTCTACGATCGGGAAAACTCGCGGGATCATGGGTCATGGCGCCGTCTGGTCTGATCAGGAAAATGTAGCTAGTCGATCGTGTAGTTCCTTATTATTAGATTAGCCAGCTACACAAATACTACTCAGTCAAAAACGAGAGATGACGACGGTGCCTTCATCTTCGTTCAAACTCGGCGGCTAGCTACATCTAGTCATAAAAAGATAATCAACCATGCTTCGTGTATACTCCATTCGTCATATAATATAGCGCATTCTTAAGCATTCAAAAATTTTATCCAAATATATATAATGCCCCGTTTGGATGTCTGCATTGAGACCATGGTATTGGAATTGGAAATGGCAGACCCCAATTCCACCTGTTTGGATGGTCATGGTATTGGAGTCTGGAAACTAGCCTCGATTCCGCGAGATATTCCCTTCACCTAGCGTGACCCCGAAGCAATACCGAGCCGAGACCCTCCGTATTGGAGGGAATCGCATCCCCTTCTCCGCTCATCGTCTTGAGCTCTGGCGCCGGCCCCTTTGTCCCCTCGCAGCCAGCCCCTCTGTCCCCTCGCCGGAGCTCCTCCACCCCCTCGCGCGCCCCTATGAAGAGTGGTGAAGGCAGCGATGGGGAAGATGAGCCATGTCTGCTTGAGCCCGACGCGAGATGAGGATAGGCGGGGTGGGGCGGGCGCCGTCGCAGCGACCAGAGGCGGCCGGCCGAGCGGCTCCTATGCTCCCTGGCCGGGTGAGTGCGCGCCTACGGGGCGGATCTGGTGGGGAGCTCGACCACCGGTGTAGGTGGAGTGAAAGGGCGGGGCGGATTGGGGCTCGTCACGAGATTGGGGAAGCGCTGCCTGGCCGGGCCGAGGTCGAGCTCCTCCATGGCCGAGCCAGGGTCAACCTCTTCCATGGCCGACCCAGGGTCGAGCTCCTCCATGGCCGAGCCGGGGTCAAGCTTGAGCTCCCCCATGGCCAGGGCCGGGGCGGCCTCCGCCTCTGCTCTCGAGGCCGAGGCCACCTCCGCCTGTGTGCCTTGCTCGTCGTGCGAGCGGTGCCACTGTGGGGATTGGCCGATTGGGGAAGAAGATAGGGAATTCCTCGATTATGTACATCCAAACAGGAATTGGCATTTGATACATCACTCGATTCCAGATAGAAAATTCATCTACATCCAAACAACAGATTTGGTATTTAGTCCATTTTCAATACTGGGTCTGATTTGGTATTGGTACCAATTCAATTCCAGGGTTTCCAATATCTACATCCAAACATACCCTAAGGGATTTTAGGGATAAGAGATAGTTTTGCAGTAAGTAATAGCACAAATTCGGTAGGTATTGTATCGTTTGTTGTCATACATCAATCGATCTTCATTAATTGGCTTGATGATAGCGTCTGATTAGAACATAAATTAAGGATATATATGTCTTTTTGATCCTCTACTTAATTTATATTATAAATTTATTACATGATAGAGGGAATATCTCTATTGCCGCATTCTGTAAGCATCGGCATTCCCGCTTCAACTTGTATTGTTGCTCTATTTATGAAGGGTGGACCAAAAAGCACGTCTAATATGATCCTGTTTAGATCTATTTTACTGCTAAACTTTAGTCCTTGCTTGGGTGTTTGGATCCATGACAAAAAAAATAGGCTAAAAGTATAAAATAAGGTGTCATTCACACCCTCAATGCTTTTAGCTCAGTTTTGCACATCTTGAGGTACAAATGGACTAAACTTTAGCCTACCTTTTGCTCACTTTTAGCCTACCTGTTTAGATCAATTTGTCAAAAAAATAGGCTAAAAGTGCAGGGCAAAAGTTTTGCCATAGAAAATAAACATGGCCTCGAAAATAACCTGACCTAAAGTAAGAGTATGGCCCCGTTTGGCACAGCTCAGCTTCACTGTATAAGCTTTTTTTTTTTTGCAAAATAGCTTCATGAGCAACTTTTTTTGTTGAAGCTGAGTTGTTTTGGAACAAGTGTTTGGCAAAACAGCTTCACATCATCGAACAATGAATAAAATGACTATAATATGGGAGATGAAGTTGGAATAAGCTACTTTTTTTTAGCTTCATCTCAACTCATATCTTTGTGAGGGGAGGAGAAAAACAACATCACCATGAAACTGTTTTGGAAATGAGTGTTTGAAAAAAAAAATAGCTTACAACAGCATATAAAGCTGTTATGAGCTGTACCAAACAGATTCTATATATAACTTCTTCTTTTTTGTTAAAAATCACATCGTTTCTATCAACCAAATAAACCACACACACTTCCTTTTGCGTTACCTACCAGAAAGGGTCCCATCGTTATTTTTACTTCGTTCCGGAAAATTCTGCTCCTGTAGTCGAGTTGGTCTCACATGAAAATTATCGCAAGTTGCAATGCTGATACGTATAGAGATTTGCTCCTCGAAAAAGGAGAGAGATGTTTGGACATGCGCTGGACTAGTGGCCGCTGGTCTCTTGTCCTAATTTGGCCGGTTGGCAGAACCACCATCATCTTCAAACTAATTGCGCTTAAAGTTGTTTGATTTGATTTTGTTTTAATTAAATGTTTTCAAATGGCATCTGAAGTAATGAACCTTGCGATGTGCGAGCATCATCTGAGAATGTGCTGCACGCGAGACGCGACCTCCGCGACTTGGCGGCGCATGCATGACCTGGCGGACGCAGGCGAATCGTATCATGAGGGTCAAATTCGTTTTTTTTTGTCTATTAATTATGTAACTTTAAAAAATGGAGTCTAATTAAGAGATTCTTCCGTAAACTATATACCTATTACATTATGATGAATGTATACATATTCTCTCTATCCTGAATTATGGAGTATCTAATTAAAAGTAATGTTAGGACTAGTAAATAAAGAGTAACAAAAAAGACTAATTTGCCCTTCACAAATTAGTTAGATAGGCATAGTTTTAAAAGGCAATTATATATGCATGCCATTGATTTTGTCAGCATGAGTTATTTTCGGCAAGACGATGCTTAAAAGGTATGGGTAGACAACCACACATTGATAGGGTTAAAAGCAATCCAAATTGTTTTGGAGAGCCCGTTTAGAAATCCAAATTCCATCAACTCTTGGAGGAGCTCTGAATATTCGTACTAATTACTATATAATGTCGCCATGTGAGTACGTGACTGATGACTGACGACATATCATGCATGGCACTTGACACTCACGCTATCAGTCAACTGTCCCTCCGAAGCTCAACAAAAAAAGGTCCAGTTGCAAATATAAAACAAAAACAGCTGCACCTGCAGTTTGCTGACGAAAGGTTATTACAAGTGAACACAACACAGAGCCATGTGATGGGTGATGGATTAATTGATATATAATTAACCTAACATGTTGCTGAGGCGATGGACGTTAACTACCAGATGCTATCACTACGATACGGTACGACGGGTGCAGTGCATCTCAGCCATGCATATAGGACTACTCGTGCATGAAAATGATTGGATTTGATTGGATCGCATCACACGGCGGACTCCAAGGTCGCCGGCGACGGCAGCAGCGGCTGCTTCAGGCAGGAGGCGGCCGCGTCGGGCTCGTCGTCGCAGACCCCGGCGGCGGCGGCGGCTTGCTTTGCAGCGAGCGCCCTCTCCTCGCTCTTGCCCCAGAGCACCAGGTAGAGTCCAGCGATGATGAGCACTGCCCCCATGATCCTGCAAAGGATTCGAGAAACGAATCATGCAAACATTTTTCTTCTTCTTTTAATTATATCGATGGAGGGAGACTCGAAGAAGAAAGAAAGATATCGATCGATCGGGTACGTTACGTACCCTCCGAGGTAGAATTGCTCGCCGAGGAGCAGCGACGCCATGACGGCGACGAGGAGCGTCTGCACGGGCTGGTACACGGCCACGAACACTGGCCCGCCGCGGTCGATGCACCACGTCTGCACCGCGAAGGCCACGCCGGACGCCACCAGCCCCTGTTCCAAGCGCCATATGCATGTCGTGTCATGTCACCTTCGATTCTTGCCATGCCATATGATCACCGCGTGCTACTCGAACTCACCGCGTAGAGGATGGTGAGCAGCTCGGAGCCGGAGGTAAGCGTCCACGCGGCGGCGTCGCGCTCGACGACGGCGGCGATGGCGAGGAACTGGAGGAGGCCGAAGAAGCAGGTGTAGGAGGTGACGGACAGACGCGCCGGGTAGCGCTTGAGCACGGGCGCCTGCAGCACCAGCCAGCCGGACCACGACAGGCAGTGGCCCATGAGGTAGACGCACCCCAGCGCCCAGCTCTTGCTGCTGTTGTTGCCGGCTGCCTGCGGCGGCGCGACGGCGGTCACGGTCACCACGGCCGCCGCCGGGCCGAAGACAGCGGGGCCTTTGAAGAGCGTGATGACGGTGGCGCCCGCGACGCAGAGCAGCGTGCCGGCCGCCTTGGCGAGGCCGTCGCGGCGGCGGAGGCGGACGCGCTCGATGCCCAGCGCGGCCGCCATCGCGAAGGTGATGGCGGGGACCGAGTTCTGGATCGCCGAGGCGAACGTGGGCGACGTGTTGTCAAGCCCCAGCAGGTAGAAGCTCTGGTTGGCGGTGATCCCGCACAGCGCCAGCAGGAAGAACTGGAGCAGGAAGCCGGGCGTCATGGCGGGCCTGTCCTTCCTCTCCAGGAAGTAGGCGAAGGGGGCGAGGAGGCAGAGCGCGATGAGGTTGCGGTAGACGGGGAAGACGAGCTTGCTGACGCCCATGTTGAGCGCCAGCCGCGACACCACGTGGAAGCCGGCGTACCCGAGCTGCAGCGCCAGCATCGCCACGTGCAGTCGCGCGCGCTCCGTCTTCGCCGCCGCCGGCACGCCGCCGCCGTGCAGGCCACGCACGTCGTCGCCCATGATCGATCGATCGCCTACCTGGCCACGTGCTACAGCTAGGTGTCGTTGACACCACCACACCTGTAGGCTGCAGCTGCTGCAAGTAGCGATGGAGAGACAGGACCGAGCACAGCACAAGTGTGTCAAGTGTGCAGCTGCTGCAAGATGGATGGATGGTACTGCAGGTGCAGGTCCGTATATATACTGGTAGGGAAGGAGCTGAGATGCGTGGTTGCAGCGGAAGCGACAGGTGGTGGTGAGCTGTGTGGCCCTGTGGGTGTGGGGCCTGCTCGTGCGTGCTCCATGGCTGCAGGGGGAAGGAGAGCTAGATGTCATGTCGCAGTGTGCTTGGACATGACCTGCTGTCGCAGACATGCATGTCGGTCGCCTCTCCCACGGGCCACGACGTCTGAGGATCAGCTCAGCTGCTGCCTGCAACTGCAACTGGCCTCGCTCAGGTCTGGCTCAGGCTGGCTGGTTGTTCAGTACTGGGGGCACGGGGCACCCACTGCCCGTGTGCACCGTGGCGGGGCCACCCTGCAGGCTCCCATGGAAACAAGCCAGCACCTACAAATACTCAGGCATCCACCATTTTTGTTGGTGCATTTGCCTTCACACTGCACTGTGTTTTCTTGCACCCTGCCACCAAAGATCATGAGCCTGACGGCCATCAACTCACTTTTGCTGCCATTTTGGTGGCCCTTCTTCTTCGGTACTACTCCTGCTATACCACATTGTCTCTGGTTAGTTACCCTGTCACAGTAGGCAACAAGCTTACTTTACTTAGGTCTCTCCACCTATGACCTGCTAGTACATGCTAACGTGTTCATCAAAATTCCTAGCACCAGATCTTGCAGATCTAGGCAGTGTAACTATCCCTTGGTATACTTACTTAGCGTGCCTGGTGACTATGTGTGTGTTAGACAAAAAACTAGAGAGTATATATAAAATTCAGGTATAGAATTGATCCAGCTTCCTGTGCTTTTGTCCCTCCTGGCTGCTCACATTCTTGATTCTTGCATCTCAAACTCTACCTAGCTGGAGATGCATCTCTTCTGGAGGTCCTACACGATTCTCTTGCTTGCTGCACGCCTCACTTGTCTATCACATCATATCATGCAGTGCCACCTCAAAAGCTTCAGGGAGGGGAGGAGAGGAGAGATTAGAGAACCCTAGCCCCCTTCCCATGTGAGCCAGCCAGCAGAGTAAGTAATCCTGCACTGCCTGTGGTTGGTTAGTTGGTGAATGAGATCGATCTGTGGTGATCCCAAGAAGTCTCAACTTTTCAGCAGTGTCTCCTTTAAAAAACTTCCGAATGCGCGAATGCGAGAGGGACACAGTGTTGGCAAACAGCAATGCAAATCTAAGGACCACTCCTTTTTCCATGTAAATTATATATATATGCAGCTCAAAACTAACCAGCAGAAATGCATGTGAGCTCCAGTCAGTGAGCGTGCGGATCAGACAGCAAATCGCCAAGAGGGCTAGACAGCAAATTGCCAACAGTAATTCAGACACTAGTATATTTTTTTAATAAAAAAATACTATTTGTCTTTCTGGATCAAAGGGTGTATACATGAGATGCTTTACAAGAGCAGCAGACAAGGTTTCCAACATTGTCCCTTTGTATTGGACTTTTCATCAACAGCATGGATGAGTGGGACTTTAGTTACATACATTGCAGGGCCAACGTTATTAGTATCAGGGAGGGTTAATCAATGGAAATAACAAGCTTCAATTCAGTGATCGACACGCTCCTTGGAATGACACCTCAGACTACCTAGTAATTAAGCAATTCCCTTCACGTTCATGCCGATCACATCGCCGCCTTCAAAACCATCGTTTCGGGGAGCGATTCCTTCAGTTTCCCTTGGGTGAATCTCCTCAGCATCTCCAGGGAAGCTTTCGGCTGGTCCATTGGAACCATGTGACCCGCATTGTGAACCTGCATTTGCATTTACGGAGGAAACATATACTTGTGAGTTTATTTTGTTTTCGGTCTTCGCATATATATACCTAAAACTTGCTGTTGGATGTTATCGATCCGCAGGTGTGGAAGGGTTCTAAAGCACTAAACAGCCAGCCAGGTTGAGCGGTCCCTTTTCATGTTAGTATGCAGTTATGAAAAGATATTACTATGTTATCTTGGCACATTTTGTGAAGTATGCCTACGTTTAGCGTAACCACTCTTAATTTTGCCAGCATGAAACATCTCGTTTTGGGGAAAGAACCGGGTACTAGGAAACAAGGTAAAGTGAAAAGAGTGCTAGATCACAACCTTAAGGAAGCTGAGTGGTCCGTGGCTTTTCAGAACTCCAGCTTCGGCACCGTCTACAACAAACGATAAGTCAGAAGAGGATACAAAGTCTTTCTGGCCAGACCATTCCATGGAGTGTACCCATCTCGAGTTTCCTGCCCAAACACAAAGACATTCAAAATTGTATACTTGGTGCCTTAACTGCAAAACCATTAAAGAATCTGATGATGCACAATTGCACATGCAAGAGAATTAACGATAGAGGGTTACTTTTAAGTAGGATACTTGTTACATCAATATTGAATTATTGATAAAGGTCTTCCATATCTGAAAGTTTGCAACTTGCAGCTGAAATGACATGTTAGCATTTTGTACTTTTTTCGAAGGGAAGATTTCTTTTCAGTTTCCGAAGACAGAAAAACAAGACAAAAAGTGCTACAATAATGTTGTTTTTGTCCCCTCTACTTCAGAAAGGACTATTTAGCAACAAATATTTCATAGAGAAACATTTTTTTCTTTTACGAATTGACAGGCAAACCAATTTGATAACACGTTTGCATTATTTGCAAACATGACCATTGTTGGGCTGTCTATAGTTTCCCATGGGCCTAGAGCCCACTATGTATGTTGGTGTATATGTATATTATTATGTGAAAAAGGAAAGACAGAGAGAGTTCTAGAGTTCCCAAAAGCTTCGTTGTTCTACATGGTGTCGGAGCCTGGCTGGGCGACGTCGGCGGCAACTGTCGCAGCGACTACGGCGGCGACCGTCGCAGCGACGACGGCATGGTGAGACCATGCGAGCAGGCAAGAAAGGGCTCCTGCAGCACTGCTCGTGGGAACGGCGTGTGCGTGAGCAGGCAAAGAAGGGCCATGGCGGAGCTAATTGGAATCGGCGAGGGGAGCTTCCAAATCGTGCGGTGGTGCTGCAAGCAGGAAGACATTGGTGAGTATTAGGAGCAACTCCTGCAGTTCGAGGTGGAGTAGGCTGCTGCGCAGTGAAGAAAGAGCAGCCACAAATCTGATTTTCGAGTGTTCTGCTTCTGGGGAAGTTGGCCACGGCGGACGGTCGATCTGCAGGCAGCAGTCCTCAACGGCAGAAAGGCGCAACACAGGCTTGCTTGCTCTGCATCAGGAAGCAGGGAAGCTCGAGCCTCCATCAGGAAGAAGGGAAGCTCGAGCTGTGGATTGAAGGGAGAGAAAGAGTGGTGTTTTTGGTGGTGGCTTGCTTGCTCGAGAGTAGACAGGGAGTCACTACGGTTGGGTACTGATTGGGAGTGGTAAGGAGGAGGATTGGAGCAGGGACTGAAGAAAGGCGCTGGTTTTGCTAATAGGAGAGAAATTTGGTGGCAGTTTACTGCTTGGCAGTGGCAGGACTGCAATCGAAGGTAATCCTGGGTGGATTTGGTGCTTCCTTCTGATTTGGGAAAATAGAGGAGAGCACCGTGAGGGAGAAATTGTTGTCGTCCTATGAGGGAGCACCTCTGTGGATTTGATATTTCAGCAGCTGTGTTGGAGCATACTGTAGTTGTGCTGCTGCTAGCTAGTGGAGGTTTGAGTGCTTGAGGAAGAGGAGGTGCAATGTGGTGATGCTCAAATTAAGTCCATACTGTACAAGATTTATGAGAGGTTGAAGGAGAAAAGAAAGGGGATCGGATTTGCTAGCTGGTGGAAGAGGTTAGAGAGAAGTTGCAGCTTGTGCTAAGCCACTGATTTACTGAGGGAACAAATTGATACTGCTACTACTGCATAGAGTGATAGCAGCAACTAAGCAATGGCAGAAAGTGGAAGGATTGAGCAGATGTTTGAGAAGTTGGCTGAAATCCTCACCGCTAAGGAACTTGTGAAGCTGGCTCAATTATTTTTTGGCGAGGACTTCTGAACTAATGTCAGGTACAGAAGAGTCAAATGGGAAGGAGAAGATGGAACAATTGCAAGGAAGCTCAAGGGGGAGCGAGTTTCCAAAGGAAAATAAAAAGGCGACTATGCTCGGCAATCTCATCAATCTCGCTCGTCCTGACAAAGGTACATCTTATGCAAATTGGATACTTGATTCAGGTGCATCAAGGCATGTCACGGGTGCATCTAGTGAGTTTGAATCATATAATGCATATCCATCCACACATAGTGAGACTATTCAAACAGCTGATGGAACATGCCAACCTATTAAAGGTGTTGGTTTAGTAAAATGCTCTCCATCAATTACACTGTCATCGGTTTTGCATGTCCCCTCCTTTCCAGTTAACCTACTATCATTAAGTGCTTTAGTTGATCAAATGGACTGTCGGGTTTCTTTTGATCGGGAAAATTGCATCATTGAAGACAAGAAGACAGGAAAAGAACTTGGAATTGGCATCAGGTATGGTGAGCTATGGTTCCTAGACCAAAAGAAAGATGACAAGTTCTTGGGCGCTGCACTAACAGCAAGTATGAATGATGATGAAGCTAAAGTGATGCTCCAACATTGTCGATTAGGCCATTTATCATTTGATACTATGGTAAAAGTGTTCCCAGAGATGATGAGGAAGGTGGACAGGAGAAAGCTTGTGTGTGATGCATGTGAATATGGAAAGCATACAAGATCGACATATGTAAGAAGGGGTCTAAGGAGCTTATCTCCATTTATGCTTATTCACTCTGATGTGTGGACATGCCCTGTTACCTCTATTAGTGGAATGAAGTACTTTGTGACCTTTATTGATTGTTATTCACGTATGACCTGGATATATCTCATGAAACACAAGAGTGAAGTACTTCAATGCTTTCGGAATTTTTGCTCACTTGTTGGGAATCAATATGATGCTCGAGTTAAGGTGTTGAGGACAGACAATGGAACAGAGTATGTGAACAATGAGTTTGGCAATTTTCTATCAGCTCATGGAATATTGCACCAGACAACATGTCCTGATACACCTCCACAAAATGGAGTAGCTGAAAGGAAAAATTGTCATATCTTGGAGATTGCATGTTCACTTATGTATACTATGAATGTGCCTAAGTTTCTATGGAGTGAGGCCGTGATGACAGCCGTATATTTGATTAATCGTACACCTTCTAGATTGCTTGGATGGAAAACTCCTTATGAGATGTTACAAGGAGTGAATGTGTTTACTGTTCCACCGAAGGTATTTGGGTGCACTTGCTTTGTCAGGGATCATAGGCCGTCTATGGGAAAGTTGGATCCACAAGCAATTAAGTGTATATTTGTGGGTTATTCATCAAGTCAAAAAGGGTATACTTGTTGGTTTCCTACTGAACGAAGGCTCTTTGTTAGTATGGATGTGACATTTCAGGAATCTGAACCTTATTACGGGGAGAAGACTGATCTGAACTCCTTGTTTGAGCTTGGTGATCCAAGCATGAGTGTGGATGATCGAGAAGGAGTGGATGATATGGACATATGACAAGAGAAGGAAGACAATCAATCAAGGGCAACAAAAGCTATCAGCGGACTAATTCCAGTCCATCTGAATAATTCTAATGCGAATGAAAGGCAAGGAAATAGAAATATTGATAACATGGATGCAAGGAGAAAACCAGGCATTGTGCATGTTTATACTAGAAGAAAGAAAACTGCTGATGTGCAGTCTGTGGAGCAGCAAGTTGAGCAACCACAATTGGTGGAGCAACAACATTCTTCAGCTGGTGATGTTGAAATTGGTGATGATGAGGTTGAGCAGTCTATTGAAACAGGGGGAGAAGAAGTCGACCTTTCCATTGGTTTGCCTATTGCTCTAAGAAAGGAAGCAAGGAGTACCGCTGGGAAACCTCCAGCAAGGTATGGCTTTGAGCACGACATAAGTAATTATGTCTCATATGAATCATTGTCTCCTGCATATAGAGCATTCCTTGCTTCATTACAATCTGCATATATTCCTAGAGATTGGAGAGAAGCAAAACAGGATCCCAAGTGGCGTGAGGCCATGATGGAGGAGCTTAGAGCTCTCGAAAAGAATAAAACTTTGGACCTTGTGAAACTACCTGCAGGAAAGAAAGCTGTAAGTTGTTAATGGGTGTTCACTGTGAAGCGAACTCCTGATGGTAAGGTTGAAAGATACAAAGCTCGACCTGTTGCAAGGGGTTATAGCCAAACATATGGCATTGATTATGATGAGACATTTGCCCCGGTGGCAAAGATGAGTACGGTGAGAACTTTGATCTCTTGTGTGGCAAATTTTGGGTGGCCCTTGCATCAATTAGACGTAAAAAATGCTTTCTTGCATGGTGATCTCAAAGAGGAGGTGTACATGGAGGTTCCACCTGGTTATTCTAAGCCCGAGATGGTTGGAAAGGTATGTAGGCTAAAGAAGTCTTTATATGGCCTCAAGCAATCTCCACGGGCATGGTTTGATAGGTTTAGACGTGCCTTATGTGCAATGGGATACAAACAATGCAATGGAGATCATACCATATTTTATAAACATTTTGGGCGCAAGATCACTGTGTTGGCTGTATATGTGGATGATATCATTATTACTGGTGATGATGAAGTAGAGATCAAATGTCTCAAGGGGAATCTAAGTAGGGAGTTCGAGGTCAAGGACCTTGGTCAACTTAAATATTTTCTTGGTATTGAGATTGCACGAAATCCAAAGGGTATTGTTCTATCGCAAAGAAAGTATGTTATGGACTTACTTAGTGAAACTGGCATGCTTGGATGTCGTCCTGTATCAACACCGATTGATTCCAATCATAAGTTATGTGCTGAATCAGGTAACCCGGTGAACAAAGAAAGGTACCAGAGGCTTGTTGGACGATTGATATATTTATGTCATACAAGGCCTGACATTTCTTATGCTGTGAGTGTTGTGAGTAGATATATGCATGATCCTAGGAGTGGACGTTTGGATGCGGTATATCGAATTTTACGCTATTTGAAGAGTTGTCCTGGAAAAGGACTTTGCTTCAGGAGTCATGGTCATTTGAATGTGGATGGTTATTGTGATGCCGATTGGGCTAGTTGCCTTGATGATAGAAGATCTACATCAGGATATTGTGTCTTTGTTGGGGGGAACTTGGTGTCTTGGAGGAGCAAGAAGCAAGCTGCTGTATCGCGTTCAACAGCGGAAGCAGAGTATAGAGCTGTCTCTTGTTGTTTGTGAGATGTTGTGGATAAGGAGTCTCTTATCAGAGTTAAATGTACTAAGAAAAGGTGCTTCGAAGCTTTGGTGTGATAATAAGTCAGCTATCAACATTGCCAATAATCCAGTCCAACATGATAGAACTAAGCATGTTGAGGTTGACCGTTTCTTTATCAAGGAGAAGATAGACGAGGGTACACTAGAGTTGAGTCATGTAATTTCGAGAGAACAATTAGCTGATTGTCTAACAAAGGGTTTGGGTGTAAAAGAGTGTGAGTTAGCGTGTAGCAAGATGGGGATGATAGATATCTATCACCCATCTTGAGGGGGAGTGTTGGGCTGTCTATAGTTTCCCATGGGCCTAGAGCCCACTATGTATGTTGGTGTATATGTATATTATTATGTGAAAAAGGAAAGACAGAGAGAGTTCAAGAGTTCCCAAAAGCTTCGTTGTTCTACAACCATTCTAGATGGTCCACATTTATTTGCCAGCTCATTGAGATTCATCCATAACCCCATAATTAGGCAGACAGAAAAAAAAAACTGTCAGCTCGACTGATTGTGCCTATAATGCCTTCAAAACTGGTCAGGGGACAGAGTGCAAAATTCATTTATGCAGCTGAAATTTTACTGTGCTAACCATATGTTGCAATGAGTAAATCAATAGATTTGATGAATGTCAGTCCTACAATTATTTTGCATTCATAATTAATAATATGGTCGACAAAAGATAGATCTACGTGCAGAGAAGGCATGTCCATAGTCATGATCAAACAATAGACAAAAGACTGTAAAATAAAATACATAAATAGGTAAACAAAATTATGGAGCCCATTGTATTCTTACCGAGCCAATTGCATATAAGGTCATACTCCCCAGCATATATAAGCACGTTAATCCCATCCTCAAGTAGAGCTGGGATGCCGACTTCCAAATTCCTCATCCAGTCTGTGAGCATTGCTTCATAAACCGTAGTACTGCAAGACACAAAATCAATGTCACCAACTCCAAGTGCCTCTTTGACCGCTTTGTCACCAAAGAATTTCTCCAGGTTTGAGAAGTCATAGCAAAGTTCCCCTTCACATTCCTTCCTCACGTCATAGTACTGCAAAGAGGCCATTGTTGTGTAAGGTTTCTCCACCTTAGTCAACAGCAACACAGGTTCATATAGCAAGGCATTGTTTACTCACATTCTTTGTCCCAACAAGCTTCATGATGGAGTTGAAAATATTATTGCAGACCATATAAGCTGCCATGCATGATGCTTTCCCATCAGTACCTGCATTAGCAGAGGATAGTACTTAGGATGTGTCATTTTAACATGGAGTGATCCTCAGGATGTGTCATTTTAACATGGAGTGATCCTTTTAACATGGAGTGATCCTCAGGATGTGTCATTCTAATGGAACTTTTAAGTACTACATTAATCCTCTTCTGCTATACTCAGAAACGACACCATATGTTGACGTAAAAGTTTTTCAGGCAACCAGAAAATAATGTCCATATCTTGATTTAATGATGATTACTATAAAATAAAATTGTGCGGTGTTCTCAAAGTTCCGTTGTAGTACAAGTACTCACCACACATCTTGATTGCAAATTCACATGGTGGGATGAACCTATTGATCCTTTCATAGTCAGATTTCTCGATAAGGTTCATTTCCAGTGCATAGTCTGTGTAGGCTTTGTATTGGATTTCTGGATCCGTGAGACCATTACCAATAGCAAATCCCTAGAATAAGATTAGTTAAGAATCGCAAAAGTTAAAAAGGGGGAACTGAGAATCGAAGAGGGTTGAAAAACTTATGCAAAGAGGCTAATACTTGTACCTTCAAGTTTATATGAATGCCCTCATTTGCTTTGTTTCCTTGGTGAACTCTGCTTGCAAATGCTGGAATGTAGTGCCCAGCATAAGATTCTCCAGTTATATAGAAGTCATTCTTTGCAAATTCTGGGTGCTTCTTAAAGAACACCTGACATGGCAGTTTAGAGCAATTAAATAAATAACATCCATGAGGCCATGACTCTTTTGTTTTACTACAGCAATCCTTCCCTTCCATTTGGTGCCGATTGAGATCCAACTTTTATATCACAATAGCAAAGGTGATTCATGATCTTTACTACCTCTAATGAATCTATCCAGCCAAATTTACCATAATCCTTTATACTTTTATGCAAAAAAGGTCCTCTCAGCCTTGCTAGCATCTAAGGGCACTAATCAGCACAATGGACATGCTGAAGGGAATAAAAAGCTTAGGCATATATATGCCTCCACTGTTGGTGCCCTAGTAATCTGTACCACAGTGTATGATTTAGCTCTGAATTTTCAATTAGATCCATTTAGCAAGGCCATGGACTGTGGTGTAGCCAAATCCTTGGTTGAGCAGCCAATTTAGACACCATGCAAAGGCCGCATGGAAAAAAGTGGTCAAATTTGAAAATTTTGTGGGATAAGGCTTATTATTAGTAAAAAAGAGGTTTTCAAAATCCCATATGTGATGATTCTTTCATGAAATGATTAAGAGCAGAGTCTCCCTTCTATATTTAAGAAAATGTATAGATATCTTAGTTTCAGCTTCTGTCCTCAACTACTCTTCAAAAATAAACTGACCAAACTTCTATGGTGTGATCACACAGCACATGGAATTAATGCAATAAAAAATAGAGAGAGACCACAACAGCCAGACAGAATTAATACAAAAGTAGCACCTGAAGAAAGTCATATAGGTCATTGCTGACACCACTTTCATCATGACGAGTATCACGATCATCAGAGCTGTAGCTAAAGCCAGTTCCAGTTGGCTGATCAACAAATATGATATTTGAGATCTGCAGACATCAAGTCATATCAGAAACAGAGGACGTCAAGTCAACCTATAGAAATGAAATTGACATGATCTATGTAATTCAACATAAGATGGGAGTTGTGCAGTAATAAGAACTTTCTACAACGATATACTGAATTTAGTACAATCTCTTTCCGGAAATAGGGAAACAGCTCTCTAAATAGTTAAGCTGCAGTACTATAGTAAGCATGCTTGCTGCTGCTGGGCTTGTAAGTTGTAACTAAGTAATATCATGGAGCTATTGGAAGTTAATTGATAAAAGGGCCCAATAAGTAGATAAAGATAGCAAACATGGTGAGCTGGCTGCAACCGTTTACCTGAAGTTAGTAAATATAGATAGTAGTAGCAGCAAATATGCCTATTCTGGTTTATGGACAATAAAAGGTTTTCTTCCACAAATGCTAGCACTAGCAGACAGAAACATTGAAAGTGACCTTATTTTCACTAACGGCTTAACTTGACTATTGCTACTCTAGTCAACATAGGTTGAAGTAGTTAAGGTTTGTCATTTTCCTCTTAAAAAATTGATTGCAAGCAAAACTGGAATGTTCAGTTTGAGACTTGTTACTGTAAGTGACAGAGTTTATTTCCCCTGACGAGACAAGGGATCATAAAAGAGGTAGGGTTCGATTACTCACTGTGTCCCAACCGAATTTGTTCCAAACAAGCGACATGTTGTTGGCAATGGTGAAGGGCCCGTTCTCGTAGAAGACGGCTAACTCGCTGCTGCAGCCGGGCCCTCCGGTGAGCCAGATCACGACGGGGTCCTCCTCCTTGCCCCTCGATTCGAAGAAGAAGTAGAACATCCTGCAGCAATCAAGGCACACAAAGCGCGTCCAATTCAATGTGGCAAAATTGCTCGTTCTTTTTTTTTTTTTATCGTCAACCACACGCAACGCAACTCAACGGGAAAAATCGCGTCTTGTTTGGTCCCATCAAACGCTCTGGACTGCCGTTACAAACGTTGGGACCTCTAATTTGTTTCAAACCAAAGATCCAAGCTTTACAGCACAATCACCTGGCGTCGTGGGTGTGCGGCAGGCGGAAGTAACCGGCGTGGTGGCCGAGGTCCCCGACGCCGTCGGGGACGCCGGGCAGCCTGATGCGGCGCTCCAGGAGCTCCCCGGGCGCCACACTGGGCCCGTCGCCGCCGCCCGCGCCTGGCCCCGCCTCCTTCTCCTTGGGCAGGAGGTTGAGCGCGCGGATGAGCCGCTCCGCCTGCGCCGCCGGGAAGGTGGCGTCGCGGGGCAGGCGGAGGCCGCCTTCTCCGGCGGCCGCCGCCCCCGCCACCACAACGGCGACGGCGGCGAGGCAGAGGAGAACCGGGAGGCGTGAGGATGCCATCGGGGGAGGAGGAGGATGGATGAGTGAGTTCGTGGGGATTGGATGGAATGGAAGTGGAACTGGCAGCGGTTTCTCCTCCGATTTATAGGTAGCGTCCGTCGCGTTGAAGTCCGGTGGCGTTTGAAACGGACTAGCACGAGAGGCTTCCTCTCGTCAGGTTTGGTGGTTTCAGTGTTCAGAGTGGCTTCAGTACTAAACTAACGGGGTGTTTGGTTCTAGGGACTAAAGTTTAGTCCGTGTCATATTGAATGTTTGATATTAATTAGAAGAACTAAATATGAGTTAATTAAAAAACTAATTACACAGGAGTAGACTAATTTACGAGATGAATCTATTAAGCCTAATTAAGCCATCATTAGCACATATTTACTGTAGCACAACATTATCAAATCATGGGCTAAATAGGCTTAAAAAATCGTCTCGCAAATTAGTCGCTGTAATTAGTTATTTTTTTAATCTATATTTAATACTCTATGCATGTGTCCAAATATTCGATGGGACAGGGACTAAAATCTGGACTAAGTAACTAAACACCCCCTAAACTAAACCTTGTTTGCAAGCAGAGACCAAAGAGATTCCTTTCATTTGTGCCCTTGTGAAGATTTGGCGTACACCTTCTACGATGGATTCATCCTGTAACTTCGAACTCTGTTACTATTGTAGATCGCCGTCGCGATGAAGAACAACCAAAGGAAGAAGTAGAAAAAAAAAAACAGGGATTCTGCAGAAATTATGAAATTATTAGAAGAGTTAATTACTAGTATTTTTTTGGAAGAATTGACAGATTTTTCATGGTGATGTCAGTGTCACTAGTGTCAGTTCCGCCGACACCCGGGAACAACGCGCTCATCGTCACCATCACGTATTCAGGTCATGGCGAGCTTTGAATCTTTGATGCATGCTTGGTGTGTGTGCTTCTATTCTCCCGCCCTGCTTTCCAATCCGTTGCAACGGGCATGTTGGCGAACTTATCAGCCAGCTTATCAGCTACAATATTTTTCTCTCGTAACAAAACAGCTTCAGCCGACTTATCTGTGGCAGCGTTTTAGTTGAGCCACCCATAACGATAGGTCGATTACGGTGTGAGACCTAAATAAATGCAACTGAAATAACCTTGCTCAGTTATACGTACTTCATGCATTCTCCATGCAATCCTCCACAGCTACTACACGTCCATACGGATACGGCATCTTTTTTATTATTAGGTCATGTTTAGTTCCCTCCCAAAATACCAAATTTTTCAAGATTTTCCGTCACATCGAATACGAAAACGCATGCATGAAGCATTAAATATAAATAAAAAATAAAATTAATTACACAGTTTAGACGAAATCCACGAGACGAATCTTTTAAGCCTAATTAGACTATGATTGAACACTAATTACCAAATAACAACGAAAACGCTACCGTGCTCATTTTGCCAAATTTTCCGGATCTAAACTGGGCCTTATTATTCCCTGCAATATGTTGCGCAGCCTAGTTTGACCGAACCTACTGCTGCGGCTGTCAGTGACTCATCAGTGTCAGTTTCACATGCAGTTTGGCAAACCCTAGCTTAACATACTGGAGTATAAAACTATGGTGTATATGCATATCTCAAGGCATCGTGGCTTTTAATTTGGGTTGACTTGCAAGTCTGGAGAAAGGAAAGGAGATAGATAATGGACGTGAACGTGATGCTAGCTGCTCCTCACCGCACCGAGCTAGTGCTCTGCTTCGCTTCATTCTCTGCATGCATCATTCGGAGCAAGCATGATGATGTGTTCAGCACTTGATCTAGTACGTAGGAGTAGTAGTAGAAGATTAGCAAGCCGATAGCATGCTGCGTTCCGTGACGCAAGTGCCTGTGGCCTCGACATGAGCCTGCTGCCTGCATGTTCTTGGTTCCGCTTCCGCCCCCAGGATCGGTGAGACCTGGACTGGACATATGCACATGTTGCTTGCACGCAGCATGCAGCAGGGAATCGATGGAAGGGTCACTGACTGATTGGTTGCTTTGCTTGCCGCTCCATCCATCTCGATCGGACACGATTGCCTGCTTTATTAATTTGGCTCCTGTTGCTTCGCTTCCGCTGCTAGCAAACGCGATCGGCAGCTCCCATCCGTCTTGATCCAGATAAAGCAACTCATCACCTCATCAGCAAGATCATGTGGCCCGATGTCAGTCAGCTGCTTCGGGTTTATTTGGGATCACGATGGCTGTCCGTGTCATCGTCCTCCTCTTATGCATGCACCGAGATGTGGGGGAAAAACTTACCATCTCACCGTATTAGTGTGTTAGTTGGATGGATGAGGCAAGTCAAATTTTCTGCCTGGTTGGTTGGACGAGAGTTAGATAAGATTATAAGATGCACAACACAAGTCATCCAGGAAAATACGTCACGGACGGACTTGCGAGGACAGGGAAGAGAGCTGGCTCGCAGGACACGCCAAGGAGACGGTGACCGGCAACAGAAATCAATCCAATAGCCCAAGTCCAACATGAAATACTTCGGCCTGGCTTGCATGCATCTGCCTTGGCATGAGTAAGGGGAGAGGAAGAAGGGAGAAAAGAAAGACCAGCTACGTCTAGATCTGATCCTTTATGTATCCAGTTGCCCTAGTTCGTTCTTGATGAGTGGAGAAGATATCTTGTATGAGTTAAATTTTGTTGCATTGATCTGAGGATCCTTTATGTAAGTATATTGCCTTATTATTTTTTCCACATTTGGACATAAGTGCCCATGTAAACTTTTGTAACCACATGCAGAAAAGAGTGTATGGACGCGGGCAAGTTGAAAGCGAAGGTCGCGTTCCTTGACCCTTTTCTCATTAGTCATGCCTCGCACGAGGCCGGCTTATGTGGAACGGTAAACATCCTGCATTCAAAGATGCCTGCCCTGGCAAGCAGAGAGAGAGAGAGAGAGAGAGAGAGAGAGGAGCAATTGTTGAAGACACTAACATCTGTAAGAGCAAGTATAATAGCAGGTCGTAAGCCGACTAAATGCTGAGGTGGAGGAGAGAAGGGATGAGAGAGAGAAGAAGCGGGCAGTAAGCTTACAGCCGGCTTGGGCACAAGAACCAAGAAAGTCTATGAGAGAGACAAGCGGGCCATGTATTAACTGTAAAGAGTTAACTACTGTATGAGTGGACTGAGAGAAGGCTGCAAGGAACCTTACAGCCAGCAAGCCGACTGTATTATTAGCCTTGCTCTAAATGGGTTTTCATGGGTGGTTTTCTTAATGTAGAGACCCCTAAATTTATTCACAGAGACGGTTTTCTTAATGCAACCACCAATCGTTCATGAAAATTTATTTCTAAGGACATTATCTTAAGGCAACGATCCCTAGAAATGGTTTTCCATAAATGGTTAGAATTTTGACACTATAGTCGACGACGTAGTGCCGATTTTAGATGGTCGGCCTCCCACAGCAGCGCCGCGGAGGCGCGGTGCTTCATAAGCGCCATGAGCATCTACATCAGGGCCAACGCACATGGCGAGGTGGCCCTTGGCCGGTGAGGTGACCCTTGTGCCCGCCGGCCCCTGTGGCGTCAGATTCGGGGCGGGGGACGCCGCATCCAGGCCCAGGGGGTGTGTCGCGGTGTAGTTGAGAGTGCACAGGAAGTCGACAGTCCCGCCTCGCGGCGTCAAACAACAACCCAGGTCAAGCGCCAGCTGCGGACGAACGAGGCCGGCATCGACCGCCAACGGTGTCGTGCCAACGCCACCTCAGCCCCGCAACGTCTAGCCAATCGACCGCTGCCGCAGCAGGCAGACACACATGGGTACCTCTGGCCGCAGCCCAGACCGCCCGTTCGCCGCCGAGCTGCCAGTGCACTCGCTGGCCGCTGCACCCTTTCTTCCGCCGCATGCTGGATCTGGGGCAGGGGTCACCGGATCCATGCCCAGCGGACTCGGATCTGGTGCTTCCTGCACGCCGGTGGCCGTCCTTGCTGCCAAAAAAACTCAGATCTCGAAAGAGTAAGAGGAGGCGAGGGGAGGAAAGGGAAGGTGGAAGCCGCTACACGGCGTGGCCTTTTTAGGCCCTGTAGCGGGCCACTGCCGCTGCTGGCCAGGGAGTGGCGGTGGCGGCTAGGGCGCCGGCGTGGCGGGAGGTTCCCTCGGCAGCAGCTAGCCGCCCCCCCCCTGAGTCGCCGCAGGGGTGGGGGACTGTATCATAGTATTTTTAGAGCTTTTGCGAGTGAGTTTGTAGCTGTGGTGGAAATTCTGCCCTTAAGGGCACCTGCTCCTAGGCATGCGACCGTTGGATCTCATTTTGAGATCCGTGCAAACCTTTACAGCCGAACCAGTACATTGCTCGTATTTTGTATTACAACATTTTCTGAAAACAGTATTGTTCATCTTCAACCTCCGACGACGACACGTCTGCAGCCGCTCCTCACCCCCGCCGCCACCCACCCGCCCCGCTGCGGCGCTGCAGGGTCTCGCCAGAGCTCCGCCACCGCGCTGCGGCGGCGGAGCTCCGACGAGACCCTACCGCACTCGCGGCAGCCTCCCTCTCGCCCCCGTCCCAACCTGGCCTGACCGCCTCCACCACCGCTAGGGCCCCTAAACCGTCTTGCCGCCGTCCCCGCCGCCGCCGCCGTCCGCACCGCCTGACCGGCCTGCCTCCCTGGGGCTCTTCCTTTTTCTAAGGTCGCCAGAGTTGGGAGAGAGATGAGAAGCTCGTCGGAACCCTAACTCACAAATCCAAGAGGACGAGGAGGAGAAAGCTCGCCGGAATCCTACACTCACCGGCGCTGGCGCCGCCGCGGCCGCACCAGGGCCCGTCTGTGCCAGCTACGCCGCACTGTACGCTAATGCTGCGTCTCAGTGCGGTAGAGGGATGAATGCGGCTTGGCTGGTAGCTGGAAGGTGGCTGCTACGGTGTGCCGGCAAGCTGGAGGCTGCCGTCGCGGCGTTTGAGACGGCGACAAAAGCCCCTGCGTTGGAAACCGAAGGCAGAGGAGGAAAGCAAATGGGGAGAGAAGACGAGAGGATAAGGCTAGCCCAGGCGTGCGCCGCTCAGCCCCGTAAATACGTGTGGACCCCACAGTAGTATATACGTTGGTAAAACAAGTTGTTTTGGACAAGTTCTAGGTTAAACATTGAGAATATAGATCATCAACAACTTTAGAAATGTGAAAACCATGTGAATAGATTTGTGTTGAAATATATTTTTTATAAAAATATACATATATCACTTTTTAATAAATATTTTATAAAAATAAAAAGTAAAAATTATACTTTGGAGACCGTGTTCTACCGACCCGAAGAGAGTAGGTATGTCGTTAATCTGTATTGTTGCTGGAGTAGTAAAAGCAGCCCGTATCTCTGTTAGATTAATTTGGGCCAGGCCCATTATTTATTCTAATTAATCAAATAAACTTCAAAGGCCCACAATTATTGTTAAGTGGAAAAGTGATTAGTACCATATGGGAAATTCACTAAAAAGGTTATCAACTTAAATAGTGAGTCTTAGGACTCTCACATAGACAAGTTGAGAGGGAGAACCGGGAGGCCACACGCGCGCGCCGCCGCCGAGCCGAGCCGCCCTCCCGCGCGCGCCGTGGGCCGTGGGCTGGCCTGGTTTTGTCGCTTGGCCCTAGCCTAGTTTTGTCGCTTGGCCCAACCAAAACCCTAGCCGCCGCAGCCAACTCCCAACGCCCAACCACCCTGTCCAGGTTCATTCCCCCGACAGGGCCTAACGGACAGATGGGAATTGCGCGGCTATAATGAGGGGAGGGCGCCCCTGTTCTAGGCGTGCGAGACCCGACTCTTCCTCTTCCTCCTCTCCGCAACATCTGAGCGCTGAGCTGTTCGTCTGCATCTCCGACCGGAGTTCCCTGCGCGCACAGGGAGCTTCGGTAGCAGGCCTCCGGAACTTCCCCCGTCAAGCGTACCTGCACGGGTAGGCGGGGAATCAAGTTTTTGGGGAGCGCCGGCTTCCCGGTGCGACTGCTGCCCTGTCTGTAGTTTTCTGTTCGGGGGCTTCTGCTTCCTGACGGGAGAGTCTCGTTCTACTGCTCCGATACCGCACCTGTAGGAGCTTCTCGTGCTACTGCTGCGACACCGCACCTACAGGAGCTTCCTGTGCCACTGCTCCGACACCGCACCTGCAGGAGTCTTCCGGCGCGACCTCCTCTGCAACATGGTGGACACGAGGAGGACTGGTGGCCGCACCAACACCAACGACGGAGAAGATGGTGGCTCACTGTCCACGGGTACCGGCAGTCTCACCCTAGGGTATAAATCTAATCCCACTATGCGCTATTATTCATATGCTATTCTGTTAGCGTTTTTAGCGCACTTGGTTGCTGCACTGTTAAATACTATCTGCAGTAGTGGTGTTGTTACAGTATGGTTAGTGGTACTGTTACTATTGTTTAAGTCGTATTTATGGATTAATATAAGTCGTAAATTGACCAAATGTTCAACAATCCAAAAACTTGATAGGTCATTTTCGGCTGCTAGTTTTGCTGCGTCACTAAAACCACCACCATTGAAAGATGATGGATCCAACTATAAAGTGTGGCGTGTCCGCTCCAAGCTATGGTTCACTAGTATGCGTTGTGAGCACGTGATCAAGGGAAAGCGCATTGAACCTCCTTTCTCTCACGAGGAGGAGATTAAGTTCAATGAGGCAGATAACTTGTTCAAGGGGGGTCTCATCAGCATATTAGCTGAAACCATGGTGCAAGTGTACATGGATATGGACACTGGCAAGGACATGTGGGATGCACTTGAGGCCAAGTTCGGTGTTGCCGATGCTAGCACTGAATTGTACATCATGGAGAAGTTCTATGACTACAAGATGGTCGATGACCGATCTGTAGTAGAGCAGGCTCATGAGATACAGATGCTGGCAAAGGAACTCCAGAACAATGAGTGTGAGTTGCCTGACAAGTTTGTGGCCGGTGGTATCATCGCTAAGCTGCCACCTACTTGGTCGAGCTTTGCCACTACTCTAAGGCACAGGAGGCAAGTGTTCAGTGTGACTGATCTCATTGCTACTCTTGGTGTGGAGGAGAATGCTAGGGCAAAGGACACTCATGGCAAGAAAGCGCATGAGGAAAGTTCTAGCGCCAATCTGGTGCAAAAGAAGAACTTTCATGCCGCACAGAGGAAGAAGAAAAACAGGCCTACAGTCAAGCCTAAAGCTGCAACTTTTAAGAAGAAGGGCAAGAAAAAAGAAAAGGGCCTTTGCTTTGTCTGCGGTGCATCTGACCATTGGGCAAAAGAGTGCCCTGACCGCAAGGGCAAGCAGAAGAAGTCCGCAAACATGGTTGTTAGCGAATCTGGAGGATCTGGGTACGGTAATCATCTACCTACAGGTTTTTTAGTTTGTCTCTCGCCTGAGTGGTGGGTTGACACGGGTGCTAACATTCATGTTTGTTCTAATGTTTCTTTGTTTTCTTCTTATTAGGAACAAAGAGGTTGCTCCTTGCTGATGGGAAATGGTACGCATGCTGCTGTACTTGGTGTTGGTACGATCAATCTGAAGTTTACTTCGGGAAAGATCGTGCAGCTAAAGAACGTGCAGCATGTCCCCTCCATCAAGAAGAATCTCGTTAGTGGATCTCTATTATGTAGAGATGGCTTTAGACTTGTATTTGAGTCCAATAAATGTGTTGTATCCAAGTATGGAACCTTTGTTGGAAAAGGCTATGAAAGCGGAGGCTTGTTCCGCTTCTCTTTGATGGATTCTTGTGATAAAATTGTGAACCATGTGAGAAATGATAATGAGTCTAATGTTTGGCATTCCCGACTCTGTCACATCAATGTTGGTTGTATGACGTGCTTAGCTAGTTTAAAATTAATCCCTAAAATCGATCTGGTCAAAGGGTCTAAGTGCCATGCTTGTGTTCAAGCAAAGCAACCTCGCAAGCCTCACAAGGTTGTGAAAGAGGCGAGAAATTTGGCACCGCTAGATCTCATTCATTCTGATCTGTGCGAGATGAATGGTGTATTGACCAAAGGAGGAAAGAAATATTTTATGACTCTTATTGATGATAGCACTAGATTTTGCTATGTGTACTTGCTAAAAACAAAGGATGAAGCAATGCATTATTTTAAAATCTATAAAGCTGAAGTAGAGAACCAATTGGAAAGAAAAATCAAACGGTTGAGGTCTGACCGCGGGGGAGAATACTTTTCACATGAGTTTGATTCATTCTGTGAGGAACATGGAATTATTCATGAGAGGACGCCTCCATACTCCCCCCCAATCCAATGGGATTGCGAACGAAAGAATCACACTCTAACTGATTTGGTTAACGCCATGTTAGACACTGTGGGACTTTCCAACGAATGGTGGGGTGAGGCTATATTGACGGCATGTCATGTCCTGAATAGAGTTCCTACAAAGAATAAAGAAGTAACACCATTCGAGGAATGGGAAAAGAAAAGGTTGACTCTCTCATACCTACGCCCTTAGGGATGCTTGGCCAAGGTGAATGTGCCAATCATCAAAAAGCGCAAACTTGGACCAAAAACTGTAGATTGTGTGTTCCTCGGTTACGCTTTATACAGCGTCGGCTATAGATTCCTAGTTGTAAGCTCTGGAGTACCTGACATGCGTGTTGGTGCAGTGATTGAGTCCAGAGATGCTACATTCTTTGAGAATGAATTTCCTATAAGAGGAAATAAACCTAGCACATCTAGTCAAAAACCTATTGATTCCCCCGTGGCGCCAACAGAACATCTTGAACAAACATGTGTTGAGAATCTAGAGGAGGATAATAGTGGAGCTACTCGAAAGAGTAAGAGACAGAGGACTGTAAAGTCTTTTGGTGATGATTTCACTATATACCTCGTGGATGACACTCCAAGCACCATTGCTGAGGCATTTTCCTCTCCCGACGCTGACTATTGGAAGAAAGCAGTGCGAAGTGAGATGGATTCAATTATGACCAATAGAAGTTGATCGTCCTTACGGGTGCAAGCCTGTAGGATATAAATGGGTGTTCAAGAAAAAGCTTAGGCCTGATGGTACGATTGAAAAGTACAAGGCAAGGCTTGTGGCTAAGGGTTATACCCAGAAAGAAGGCGATGACTTCTTTGATACTTATTCACCAGTGGCCCGATTGACCACAATCCGAGTACTACTTGCCCTGGCTGCGTCTCATGGTCTTTTCGTTCATCAGATGGATGTTAAGACGGCTTTCCTAAATGGGGAGCTAGATGAGGAGATCTACATGGAACAGCCTGATGGCTTCGTAGTAGAAGGTCAAGAAGGAAAGGTGTGTAAATTATTGAAGTCTTTGTATGGCCTAAAACAAGCACCTAAGCAATGGCATGAAAAGTTTGATAAAACTATGACATCTGCTGGTTTTGTTACGAATGAAGCCGACAAATGTGTGTACTACCGCTATGGTGGGGGAGAAGGAGTAATCCTGTGCTTGTATGTGGATGACATACTAATCTTTGGGACAAGCCTCAATGTGATTGAGGAAGTCAAGGACTTTCTGTCAAAGAGCTTTGACATGAAGGATTTGGGAGTGGCTGATGTGATACTAAACATCAAACTTCTAAGGGAAGAAAATGGTGGGGTAACACTTGTACAAACTCACTATGTGGAAAAGGTACTGAGTCGCTTTGGTTATAGTGACTGCAAGCCCATGTCCACTCCCTATGATCCAAGCGTGATCCTGAGAAAGAACCGAAGAATAATGAGGGATCAGTTGAGATACTCCCAAATCATCGGCTCGCTAATGTACTTGGCTAGTGCAATGAGGCCTGACATCTCATTTGCTGTGAGCAAATTAAGCCGGTTTGTTTCAAATCCGGGAGATGATCACTGGCGTGCTCTTGAAAGAATATTGCGCTATCTAAAGGGAACGTCGAGCTTTGGCATTCACTATACGGGGTACCCGAAGGTACTCGAGGGCTATTGTGATGCAAATTGGATATCTGATGCTGATGAGTTAAAAGCCACAGGTGGATATACATTCACACTTGGAGGTGGCGCTGTTTCCTGGAAGTCTTGCAAGCAGACCATCTTAACAAGGTCAACAATGGAAGCAGAACTTGTAGCACTTGATACCGCTACTGTTGAGGCTGAATGGCTCCGTGAGCTCCTTATGGATTTGCCGGTGGTTGAAAAACCTATGCCCGCAATTTCTATGAACTGTGATAACCAAACAGTAATTATCAAGATAAACAGTTCAAAGGACAACATGAAGACCACTAGGCATGTAAAGCGGCGGTTAAAATCTGTCAGAAAATTGAGAAACTCCGGAGTAATAGCATTGGACTATGTCCATACGTCTAAAAATCTGGCAGATCAATTTACTAAGGGACTATCGCGTAATGTGATAGATAGTGCATCGAGTGAGATGGGACTGAGACCCACATGAAGTTCTATCATGGTGGCAACCTGTCCTATGTGATCGGAGATCCCGTGAATTAGGATGGTGAAACAAGCTATGGGTAGACTGAGGGAAGAGACCCTTTTTAATAAAGGTCAATCTCTTGAGTAATGCACTTCTCTTCCTATCTGTATGGCAGGTTGGTAAATACCTCAATGTGATCCGAGTGGCTTAATGAGAAGCAAAGATGTCGGCCTATAGGGCATCTTAAAGGAACACACCTATGTGAGTTCGATTGCTAGTCGCAATCTATGATATTTGGGTGATCTCTAGATACTCATGAATAGGCCAGGAATATGACTTATATGCTCCAACCAGAGGGGATGCTACAGGCAGCCTAGTATCAGTAAAGGAATCGAGTGAGCCTCACTTTGCACAAAACTGTCAATTCAAGGCATAGTCCATTGGTCAGTTGTAAATGAGTGTAAACTCCTTTTCTAGATGGATGTTCAACTTAACAGTCTCCATCGAAACACTGGTATATCAAACAAGCTCAGATCTGAAGACATTAACTGTGGACTTTTGAAGTTTGGTGGGGATTGTTAGATTAATTTGGGCCAGGCCCATTATTTATTCTAATTAATCAAATAAACTTCAAAGGTCCACAATTATTGTTAAGTGGAAAAGTGATTAGTACCATATGGGAAATTCACTAAAAAGGTTATCAACTTAAATAGTGAGTCTTAGGACTCTCACATAGACAAGTTGAGAGGGAGAACCAGGAGGCCACACGCGCGCGCCGCTGCCGCCGAGCCGAGCCGCGCCGCCCGCCCGCCCGCGCGGGCCCGTGGCCGTGGCCGTGGGCCGTGGGCCTGTTCTAGGCGTGCGAGACCCGACTCTTCCTCTTCCTCTTCTCCGCAACATCTGAGCGCTGAGCTGTTCGTCTGCATCTCCGACCGGAGTTCCCTGCGCGCACAGGGAGCTTTGGTAGCAGGCCTCCGGAACTTCCCCCGTCAAGCGTACCTGCACTGGGGTTGATCCTAAAGAGATACCACTTCCTCATGAATTTATCTTGAATCGCGACCTTTTGGCTCAACTTTATCCTAGTTTTGTCGAAGGAGCAACCCCTTTTTCACCTTGAATTGGTCCAAATATGCGGAATTTCTTAGTTTTCGCGGAGGACTAGATCCAATAACCGGTGGTCTATGGTTGAGCGATATTGCACACCATCATTTAGCTATTGCTATTCTTTTCCTGATCGCTGGTCATATGTATAGGACCAATTGGGGTATTGGTCATGGACTTAAAGATATTTTGGAGGCTCATAAGGGCCCGTTTACAGGACAAGGCCATAAAGGTCTCTATGAAATCCTAACAACGTCATGGCATGCTCAATTATCTCTTAACCTAGCTATGCTAGGCTCTACAACTATTGTTGTAGCTCATCATATGTACTCTATGCCCCCCTATCCATACCTAGCTACTGACTATGGTACACAACTTTCCTTGTGTTCGTCTGCATCTCCGACCGGAGTTCCCTGCGCGCACAGGGAGCTTCGGTAGCAGGCTTCCGGAACTTCCCCCGTCAAGCGTACCTGCATGGGTAGGTGGGGAATCAAGTTTTTGGGGAGCGCCGGCTTCCCGATGCGACTGCTGCCCCGTCTGCAGTTTCCTGTTCGGGGGCTTCTGCTTCCTGACAGGAGAGTCTCGTTCTACTGCTCCGACACTGCACCTGCAGGAGCTTCCCGTGCTACTGCTGCGACACCGCACCTGCAGGAGCTTCCCGTGCCACTGCTCCGACACCGCACCTGCAGGAGTCTCCCGGCGCGACCTCCTCTGCAACATGGTGGACACGAGGAGGACTGGTGGCCGCACCAACACCAACGACGGAGAAGATGGTGGCTCACTGTCTGCGGGTACCGGCAGTCCCACCCTAGGGTATAAATCTAATCCCACTGTGCGCTATTGTTTATATGCTATTCTGTTAACGTTTTTAGCGCACTTGATTGCTGCACTGTTAAATACTATCTGCAGTAGTGGTGCTGTTACAGTATGGTTAGTGGTACTGTTACTATTGTTTAAGTCGTATTTATGGATTAATATAAGTCGTAAATTGACTAAATGTTCAACAATCTCTGAGGCAATTCATCCAACAGCTGCATAAGTGAGGGTATGTGCTCTGCATGGCAAATTTAACTTTCTCGCTGCGGCTCTCTCTCTTTAGGAATTTTGGATTGATGCCTGTCTTTCATGAAGATGAAGCGGGAACAATTTTCATTACTTAAAAAACTACGACATGAAATTACATGCACCATTATTCAGGTTCACGTGTAAAAGGCGAAGGGAAATAAGGCAACAGCACTACACGGCACTAGCGCCGGCCGAGAGTAGTCTTAAACCTTGTCGCACTGAGCCGGGACGAAAGAGAGCGTGTTACTGGCGAGGTCGTAGAGTACGTGCATGTTCTGCTGCTGGTAATTCCCTATCGTCGTCCCCGCCGGGCGACCGTAGTATCGCAACGCACGTGTAGTTCTGACCATTATTGGCCCCGTTCGCGCACTTAAACTCCTGAAATAGTGTTTTTCTCTCACAAATTTTTTATGTAGATTCATCCAAATTTATCCGGATTCCTCCAGCCGAACCGGGCCATTCTTAGTCCTCGACCGGAAACGCGTAGTTCTCCCGCGGCAGGTCCAGCGTCGCGCCCTCGAACTGCAGCTGCAGCTTCGGCATCGTCGTCGTCTGCGTCGACGCCGGGAAGCAGAGAAAATCAGGTTGGGACGTGAAGGCCACGGGCGTCATATTCAGCTGGGAGGCGAAGGCGTCGCGAAGGAGGCTGAAGACGTGCGGCGGCAGCGACGTGATCGCGGTGCCGGAGTCGATGCCGTCGTCCTTCAACGCGAACGTGGACGCCGGCACCTGCAGCGTCGTTGACCCCACCCTGATGCTCTGCAGATTCAGGTAGTAGGAGAAAGTCGAGGTCATGTTGAGCGGGGTAGTCTGCACGGTTGCGCCGCCGCCGCCGTAGAGGTTCGCCGGCAGGCCGAGCAGCACGGCGCTGGGCGTGGACCCCGTGATGTTGGTGAAGCAGTAGGAGAAGTTGTCAACATTGAGCTGCGACGGAAGGAACAGGGCGCCGCGGCCCAAGACGGCGATGCCGGTACCGGTCGAGTTGAAGTCGAGCGGTCCTTGGTTAAAGAAGCCGCATCCGAAGGGCCAGGCCGTCCACGGCCGCGCCGCCGTCAAACGTGAACGTGTCTGCGGCGAGGATCCCGCTCGTCACAGACATGTCGGCGTACAAGTAGGTGTAGCCGCATGTCTGGTTGCCCCAAGCTTGGGTGGTGGTGGTGCCACCGCACGACGCCCACGGCAGCTGCCGGCACGTCGAGGAGTTGCAAGGGAACGGCACAATCGTGCTGGAGTTGGACATGTCGAAGTAAGGGAGGGCCTGGTGGTAGCAGGCGACACACGGCTGGCACTGCGTCCAGATGAGGTCGCTGCCGGTGTCGAGCGTCATCTTCACAGGCTGCGGCGGCGTGCCGATGGCGAAGCTGACCAGGTACTCATCTGCGAACGGTTGGCCCTTCCCTGGGACCGCCGAGACGGTGGACGACGACGACGACGAGCCGGAGAGGAACCGCGCGGCGTGGGTCTTGCTGCGCAGTGCCATGCGTTGCAGCAGCTCGCGTGGGGCCAGCCCGCGATCGGCGTCGGTGTGGCTCAGCTGCATCCTAATCACCGGGCCGACGCCGGCGCCCGAGCCGCTGCATGAAACGACAGCCAGCGCTACCAGCAGCGCGACTAGGAAGCCGGCTACCCTCTGCGTGTTCATCCGTTGGTTCATGAGCATGACCACAGACGTTCTTTTCACTGCACGTTGGTTCACACACCTGTACACGTGTAAGGTCTTGTTCGCACGCAGGACACGTCGGAGGAGCCTCGCTGAACCACGATATATAGGCACGTGGCGAGGTCTCTTGATATCTGAAACCCCACACGTCAGGGCATGCGGCGGCTACGAGCTGCCCCTGATCGGTCTGACCGCTCTAATCATTGAAGCAATGAACATCATCGATAACGAAGAACAAGAAGAAATAGTAGATTGGAATATAAGGCAAAAGATAAAAGATATATGTATTGATAGGTTGTGTGTGTCAATTGACCCCGTTATTATATATTTATAGTTATAGTGCGGCTGATCTTTTCGGTATAAATACAAGAATAGATCTAGGGTGTTTAGTTATTTAGTCGCTCCTAAAATTCATGTCACATCGAATATTTAGATACTAATAAAGATTAATTACAAAATCAATTACATAGATGGAGACTAATTTGCGAGACAATTTTTTTAACCTAATTAATCTGTCATTAGTATATGTTTACTGTAGCACCGTGTTGTCAAATCATGGACTAATTATGCTTAAAATATTCGTCTCACAAATTAGTCGCAAGTTGTGTACTACAACGGTGAGTAAATAGACTGAACAACCATTTTAAACGAATAATGGGCGCAGGCAGCACCACCCAGTCAACTGATTTCGTGTTCCTGTGGCCAAGATCGTCCGCCTAGCAAGGCACCTGAGAGTTCGTGATCCAAACAGTCCCTTTTGGGGTCTGAAATTTTGCCTACCTAAGGCAAGATGTCTTAGACGGTCTAAAAAAGAAACCCATATGGACATCCAAATTTAAAATAGACAGTAAGACAGCCTCCAATAGAGTACCTATATGGGAAGCTTATTTTGGGTTGTTTGAGAGGCACAACCTAAATATAGGTGTCCTCTCTCCTGAAAACCCCACACGTCTAGGTGTCGCAAGTTGTGTAATTAGTCTCTTGGTATCTGAAACCCCACACGTCTAGGAGGGACCTGTCAGGACATGCGGCGGCTACGAGCTGCCCCTGATCGGTCTGACCGCTCTAATCATTGAAGCAATGAACATCATCGCAAGAAGAAATAGTAGATTGGAATATAAGGCAAAAGATAAAAGATAGATGTGTTGATAGGTTGTGTGTGTCAATTGACCCGTTATTATATATTTATAGTTATAGTGCGGCTGATCTTTTCGGTATGAATACAAGAATAGATCTAGGGGTGTTTGGTTCTTTAGTCGCTCCTAAAATTCATGTCACATCAAATATTTAGATACTAATAAAGAGCATTAAATATAGATTAATTACAAAACCAATTACATCGATGGAGGCTAATTTGCGAGACAATTTTTTTAAACCTAATTAATCTGTCATTAGCATATGTTTACGGTAGCACCATGTTGTCAAATCATGGACTAATTAGGCTTAAAAGATTCGTCTCGTAAATTAGTCGCAAGTTATGCAATTAGTTTCGTAATTAGTCTATATTTAATACTCCATGCATGTGTCTAAACAATCGATGTAACATGAATTTTAGGTAGGAACCAATGTAGGAACCAAACGGGGCCCTACAATTACACGGGAGCAAATAAAAGTTTCCTTACCCATACATGGTCATCTCAATCGAAGAACGCTAGTCATGTCTCGTTGTACGTGCTCCATACAGATATTGCCAAAACCGGCCAGTTCCCAACCAAATAAAAAAAAACCAACGTATCCAAATGGACTCTGTGATCAGACATGCTCCGATCCATCCGTTTAGCCCTATGACACCTCTGACTGCATGTAGGCTCATCCAAGTAATAATTAACTAAAAAAACGTAGTACCTCTTCAATATGAATGTGTTGCACCCGGACTTGATATTGCCGCCTGATACTACACAAGATTCCACGCGTATCGACGGTGGAAAACCCAAACGCAACCAGTCCCTTCGGTCGCAGCTCAAAGTCGACAACTTCTCCTACTGCTCTACCAACATCACGTCGACGTCAAGCCCCGTGCTGCTCGGCCTGCCGGCGAACCTCTCCGGCGGCGCAAGTAGTGGAGCCGCCGTGCAGACTACCCCGCTCAACACGACCTCAACTTTCTACTACTATCTGAATATGAAGAGCATCACGGTGGGGTCAACGACGCTGCAGGTGCCGGCGTCCGCGTTCGCGTTGAACGCCGACGGGACCGGAGGGACGATCATCGACTCCGGCACCTCCATCACGTCGCTGCCGCCGCACGTTTTCAGCCTCCTTCGCGACGCCTTCGTCTCCCAGCTGAACATGACGCCCGTGGCCGTCACGTCCCTACCTGATGTTCTCTGCTTCCCGGCGTCGACACAGACGACGACGATGCCGAAGCTGCAGCTGCAGTTCAAGGGTGCGACGCTGAACCTGCCGCGGGAGAACTACGTGTTTCCTCAGGACAACAACACGTGCATTGCGATACTACAGTCGTCCGGCGGGAACAACATGACGATAATAGGCACCTATCAGCGGCAGAACCTGCACGTACTCTACGACCTCGCCGGCGACACGCTCTCTTTCGTCCCGGCTCAGTGCGACAAGGTCCGAGACTACTCGATCTCCCCTGTCTTTACGTCTGCCATGCGCACTAGTGTTTTCTTCCATTATTTTAACTTTCTTCTGTCTCTTGTCTCTATCGGTTTGAAGGGGTCTGTTAGTGCGTCCCCAACAGTCATATAGTCTGGTTGGCTAGTGCTGATATGATCGTAGATTATTATTGTTGGCTGATTTGGTATGAGAGAAAAATATTGTTCTGGCTAAAAATTTATGATCATTTACAACAAACGAACAGGCTGCTAGTTGATTGCTAGCTATCTGGATCCATGTTAGCTCAAAAGACACTCACTCAACAGTTCACCCACATCACAAGCTGCAAAGAACTGTGGGTCTCAAATGTTAATTTTTTTTATATCCTTTCCTCACCTTATCTCTTCTCCCACGTACGAAGAATCGTGTATGTAGCCGCTAATAAAAACTTCCTCCTCTTATAGTTTGTTCGTTTCGGCTTATACGATCGTAGATTATAAGCTATAATAATATTTTTCTCTTACACCAAACTAGCTAACAGTACTTCTGACTTATAATGCACGATCGTTTCAGCCGAAACGAACCGGCAAACTGGTCCCCTCACCTCCTCGTTTCGTGTGCTCCGAGTTGCTTTTCTGCGGTTTTCTCTTCTCCAGATCAGCTCCTTGATCCAGTCAGAACCAACTCCGATCCTAGTCAGCTAGCTACGTAAATACCTGTTGGAGAGGCCCTTATAGCCAGATGGCTGGCTCATCAAAGTATGTAACCTCAGTTTACAAAATGTCACTCAAGTTTGTCTTGTAACTTGTTGCAGCCATTCTTGGAACTACGGCACCTCAATCTTTCACTTTGAAACAATCATGAGCAAATAGTCTTATTAGAAGCAGAGTCTGGACGTAAAGAGGAGATTGAAAAAATGCATGATTTTATTGATTGATGTGTTTGAATAAACAGCGATTATACGAATACATATGCCCAAGAGGTGTTTACGTGTGTTCATGAGCAACTAGTAGTCAGTCCTTTCGGGATAGACCCGAAAGGTCCTGTATATACAGGTGGCACTAATCTTCATTAGCAACCATCTAATAGCATAATGATCTGCTAATTGATCACTTTTTTTCTTGAATATGCAAAAGGTTTGCACATTTTTATATTAAGATCAAGAAATAGTGAAATTTACAACGACGCGCCACGAACATGACACACTAGAGGGATTAGTGTTATAAAATCGGCTCTGCCCTTCCTAGCAGAAGGAGATCAAGAGCTATGACCCACTAATCATGGTACCTAACCAGCCTTGGCATTGGTGATAAGACGCGCTGGCTTTTGCGACAACTCGCCCGCTCTTCTTGTGAGTGAGGGAAGGGTTGTTGCATTGCCTCAGTATGTGAGGGGTTGAGCTGGTCGATGAAGATACTGTCGTAGGCATTCTTTGCTGCCATGGAAGGCTTCGTCTATCCGTCGAGCATTCCCATCCGCTTCATCACTAGCATCTGCTAATTGATCACTTACTAGCTAGTTCTAAGACTCTTGATCAATTTTCTCCTTATAATCTTAATTCAATAATCCTTTGATTATATTGATAACTTCTCTAAAAACTCTGGAAAGAAATTGAGGAGGAACTAAAGCTTTTATATGCTAGTAAACTCATTTAAAACCCATTAGAAAAAAAATCAGAGGAAAATGATATGGCATATATGGATTGTTGCCTTACTTTGAACTTATATGGAAAAACCTTGAAAGGAAAAAAAATCCATAACCAAAATCCAGAGAAAAATAGTATGATATGCAGGTATAACCTCCCCAAAAACCTCAAGGGAAGGAAAATATGAGGAACAAATATTTTTTTGGTACCTTCTCGAAACCCTATATGAGAAATAAAAGATACCCCCTCCGTCCCTTTTTGTTGGTCGCTCGGGACCTGTGCTTGTGAGAGGAACACGTTTTTCAACCGACAGTCAATAAGGGACAGAGTAGTATGTACGAGAAATAAAAGATATATGACATAATATGCCTTGAATTTTCCCTTTTGAATCCTCAGTGAGGAAAATAGTAGATACTACATATATTCTTATATTAATATTGCTCATTAAAAAAATTTAGGAGAAACCTTCGTGAAAAAAAAAACATAAAGGAAAAAGATTATTTATTGGTAATTGGATCAAAGGATACGTGCTAAGATTAAGTACAGGGACCGACTAGATTTGTTTTAGGTTTTGTTTTTCCCTTGGCCTTATTATTAAGAGGGCCAAGATGGGCACCTTGAACTGTTACAAGGAAAAGCATATTCGCCCTGTTCGTTTGACTTATAAGCCATAATTTTTCAGCCAATGAATAATATTTTTCTCTCACAACAAATCAGCCAACAATACTTTCAGACATAGCTTATCAGCCAAGCGAACAGGGCAATATGTGTGATATAAGTTATGGTTGAAAGCCATTGAACTTGAACGATACATTTGAGTTACAATGCCGACAAGACATGTATTTCTGGAGTTCATTAACCAATAGGTACATGGTTATACAACCCCGCCTGAATCATCAATGTTCAACTAGAAGTTGATGGTTCAAAATTGCTCAACTAGCAACCTCTAATGCCTTTCAAAAATAAAAGGCAACCTCAAATGAAATCCCACGCTCCCACAAAGGATACGCTGCCAACACTCTTCTTGGTGAACTGTGCCCATGATCAGCTTCAGCTGTCTTCTCTAGTCTCCCTAGTACAAATACAAATAATAGCGAGACAAGGCACATTTAAAAACCGTAATTATAAATTCTAATGGCTGTCTCAGTAAACGTCTGATTCTCATTCCAATTTACAAACCCAGCACAGACCGCCAAAGTATACAGATGATCATTTCCCTTCATCTTTCTGAGGTCATGGATCGAAGTCCACCTCATGCAACCATGCACCATTCCGCGTATTTAGGATTTCAGAGATTGAAGACCTAGCATGTTCACATACATTGACCTGGGTAAGGACAAAATGATTGATGTATAATTGAAAGCAAGTGCCACGATGATATGATGCTACTTAATGTATAGTGAACAATGGTGCCTTACATGATAGGTTCCTCGCATGGCCCAAAGCATTATAGTAGCAGGCAACTTGCAAAAAAGTAGCAGCATCTGAAATTTCTCTGTATGATGCAGACGACTCAAGTTCGAGACCAGATCATGAATTGGAAGATATATTCACAGTTCCCTTTTACTAACTATATCAATTGAACCAAACTAAGCCATGAGTAATACAACTATCTGCCAAAGGGTCATTCTTCAACTCTACAAGCAGTAGCTTTCTCACCAGGTGTAACTCAAATTTCACCCCTGCTCACACAGCTCCTGAAACCGGGCCAAGCTACAAGAACAAACTATATGCATGATTCATATGAACAGATGATAAAATAACATGTCTGTCTGTCCAAGCAAGAAATTAAGATTCAGTTTCAACTTTCAAGCAAATAAGAGTTATCATCTACCACAATTTTGTTAGCTAACATGTCTGCCTGGCAAATGCCATTGAGTTGATTTGACAAAATTTCCAATTCAATCATTAGGTTGACAATGCCATTGAGTTGATATGCCAAAAGTTCCAATTGAATCATAGGTTGACAATACCATTGAGTTGATGTGGCAAAGTTCTAATTCAATCATTAGGTTGACAATGCCATTGAGTTGATATGCCAAAATATCAAATTCAATCATTAGGTTGACAACGCCATTGAGCTGATGATATGCCAAAAGAAATTGAAGAGGCAAATGCAGGAACAAGAAAAGGATTTCACTGAAGTACAGACAACATACAAAAACCATGGTCATATAACAGACCTTCTAAGAAGAGGCTTTGGATTGTAAGGGAACAAATCCTTCTTTTGCAGATCTTCCACTGTTCTCTTCAATGAATAAAGGCATTCTTTAGCATCAAGAAAAAGCTTCTGTGAATTCTTGGCCTCTTTATCACAACCAGAACCATTCTTATACTGTTTACTTGTACTGGCTCTGTCACTATCTTTATTCCCAGAAGTCCTCTGCCTTTTACAGTCAAGCTTATCTATTTTTGTTGAGTAAACAGAATCATCAACAAAAGCATGCCAAGACTGGGAAACTAAGCGTAAGCACCTGTGCAAGTGTGTAAGAGAAGAAGGTCACAATTCAGAAGACGCTTTGTTCCGTCTCAAGACGTCGGCAAAAATAATTAAAAAATTGTAAGATAGGTACCAACCTTAATAGATACTGAGCACAATGCACACCAACATCCTTAGATATGAGGTAATCAACAAGTACCATGTGATCATAGTGTAGCTGCAGAATAATTTCAATGAACAAAAAAAATATTATACTCAAAATAGGCATTATGGAGTGAAACAGGAGAAAAAAATTGAAAGATCAAATAGAAGAAAGTACTATGGGTGAGCAAAGCTATGATTCCTAAAGTACTGAATTTTGTTTAGTATGTCCAATTACAAATGGTAAGGTTGTCCAGGTCCTCAATCATGGTTACAGCACTGAATAATTAACCCATACAATAAAGTCACTCACTTGTACCACAAAATAAATAAGAACTGAATGTCAAGATGCTATCTTACAGAAATCATTGTGCCTCCAGCAGACCTAAAAAACCAATGAAAACATTTTGATCGACTCACCAGAAAAAGCAGCAGATGAAAAAGGTGAACTGGGTCGAAAATGCTTGAGAACAGTTTTACACCAACAAGTTCAGTAGTTTCCAAGTTAGCTCTGCAAGTTTGGACAAAAAGGTCACAACTTTAGAAGCATCTATTGTCTGGATAACTTTTTCCTTGCTTCAGTAAACAAACTATATTTTCCTACTTACATTTTTAGAAAAATGAGTGGTGCATCTAAAAGTTGTAAGAGAATGCTGAATAGCATGTCATCCTGAAATATGAATGAACATTGAACATATTACCAAGAATGTTTAGAGTTCATAAAGCCAGTGGTAAACCATCTTTTCAATTACAGAATGAAGCATGAACTTGTTAATATTGAGTAATTGAGCAAAAAACAGCAGATAACTATTATCAGACAGATACGGAGAATAGAGTATACAGATTATCTTAGTTAGCAATTAGCAGTAAGGAGGGTTGGGCATTTGGTCATGCATTTTCACTGAAATGCCCAGCATATAAAGTAACTCACTAGCCATGTGCAATATTAGAATCCAAATGTCCAACTGTATAGAAAGAAACTACCCTGTTCAGGAAAAAAAGAAAGAAACTACCTACAGTGGGGCAACAACAAACCACTTGCAAAGACAAACTGAACTAGAATCGTAAAACTGATTTCAATCTACATTATCTAACAAATGTAAATAAAATCAAACGACTTAAAAGGTAAGATGTGTTTCCCAGAACAATGAATATGTTATTTTTTAGCTACCATCATTTGGGCATAGTCGCATAGATGCATACCTCCTCCATATACAATTCCAGAAAGGATAAGGCAAAACTTGATGAATTTGAGTCAAGACTCCAGTTTAGGTAACACTTCTGAAACCAGTCTGAAATTTCTGATAAGCCAAAACAGTTGCAGTGATTACTACAGCCTTGTACTTTGTGACCCAACAAACACTCATCCCTCTTGCATGAACATTGAAGTGCACCATCATTTCTGTTGTAAGACAAGCATATGGAACAACTAAGGAACAAATAGATAGCTTGCCTTTGCAAGTGCCGAGTTGACTTATCCTGACTCTCAACTAAATCTACCATGTCCAATAAAAACGGAGAACCTTCTAAACAATTTCCTGGTTTAGCAATATGTTGTGAGATAGGCTCATGAAGAAGGTCTTCAAAGTAATGCCGAAGCAATTTCAGCCAACTAACAATATGTGAACAATCTTGCTGTATGTAAGGCTTAAGCCGCATCATTACCATCTGCATTAAAAAAATGAAACGTTAAAATGTTTAGGAAGCCAAATTAACTAGCAACAAGTGACACAAAAGAGCTCTGAATGTCAGAGCTTACCAGAATTTTATGCTTTAAGTACTGATAAAGACTTTTGGGTCCATCATGCTGCCCATGTAAGGAAAATGCTATCTTGGGAACTATATCAACAAGTTTCACAAACATATCTTGTCCATCTGTACCTTCCAGGTAACTGTGGTCAAGTAAAGAGCTAAGTAGCTGGAGAAGACTGCCAGTCAGAATTCCAGACTGTGCTAAATCATTACAGAAGCTAAATCGGTTATCCTTAGCACAGTTGGCAAGTCCTCCGGCATGTAATTGATGGAAAGAATCCCAAGGCATCTTATGAATATGATGAATGGATAGACAAATGAAGTCATCTGTCAAATCACTGTCACTGTGTTTAAGGAACTTCAAGATAGCATGTAATACTCGAAAGAGACTGGACATGGTTTGCCCACTGATATTGAGACAACGCTCATTAAGTACTGTCATGAAGCTTGTGATTCTTGAGCTTGAACTAGTGATGTCATTACTGTTGGAGTCAGTTGTAAAATGTGAAGTGTTATGAACACATTTCGATGCTGCATGTATAGCCACCCAGACAAGCTCAATGAACTGAATCCAAATGGATTCCTAGGAATAGAGAAACAGCCATGGAGTAAACAGTTAGTCAGCAAAAAAACGAGACTGAATGCACCAAAAGAAGAAAAGGGAAACATATGAGAAGCATACAAACTTAATTAGGGTACTAGATATGGAAATTAGGATATTGCCAGCTGAGTGTTTGACATAATCACTGCAGAAATCAAGGAAACCAACCTGAAAAGGATGGCAAAAGATGTAAGTTTTGGTAACCTAGTCATACTGGTCCGCCAGAAATGCACAGGCAACATAAATAAGACAATACTAGCTAAACATAAAATTGAAGTGAATAGAGTGAAACATTGACATAGTTTGCCAAACAAAAAGGTTTTTACCAATACAGAGACCATATTCGCCATGCAACCAAATCCACCATATGGATGCTCTTTCAGTAGTAAGCAGCAACTATGAACTTCTCCGGAATCAGAAAGAGTTTCCTAAATGAAAAGGGAAAATATGAATGTGTTATTATCTCCTGTGACAGTTGTACACATAACACAGCAAATGGATGTGAAGACTTAAAGCATAGATGACAGATTCACTTCTCCAGAATTATTCACAAGTTTACACATAGATAAGTCAACAGAGATACTTCCACCACAAAAAAATGATCTCACTAACATTATAGCGGCTCATAAAAATCACACTTGAGTAGAGCAAAAAGTTATAAGATATCCTATGCCAGTATATTGATATCAACCATTAGGGTTTTTTTTTCTGGTTTTAGTCAGCTACCAAGTATTGACAAATTAGATGTCACTGAATACTGCTGATTTAGAATTTAGAAATGGAAGCTATCATCCAATGTGGATTGAGATTGGAAGGGTTATGTAAGTAATCAAACATAAAATTTATTGATTACATCGATTGTGGTCTGAGATTCGAAGGTTTACAGAAGCATCAAACACAAATTTTGGAGATTGACTGTTAATTGCTCCAAGGTCAGCCATGGGCTAAATAAATGCTCTCACAGAAATGGGGCAAAAAAAATTCTGTGACAACCCAAAACCAACCACAGAGTGAATTAATATCAGTCCCCAGCTGCTCCATAGGACGTGCTACACTAAACACAGTTACAGTACTACTTGCGACAGATAAGATTGTGGTAGGACTAGCCAGAGAGAATTTACCAATACTTTCATAGGTGGATAAACAGTGAGAAAAAAAAACTAACCAATTCATAAGCTGCCTCCTCCTGGTCCCATCGTCGTATCGTCTTGTTCACCTACAAAGTCCCAGTCAAACAACCACGAAACACGATTATAAACTGGAGGAAGATGACTGAAGTTACCGTGGAGAGCGCGAGGAGGAGCTGCCGCTCGTCTTCCCGCGGCGGCGACGGCGCGGGTTCCTGCGGTGCGAGAGGCGCGAGTGGGGTTAGATGTAGGCTCAGAGCGGCGCGGGGTTACAGGAGGAAACCAATGCGGGGCGTGCGGGGCGGAGTTGCTCGCTTACGAGGTGGACAAGCAGGGAGGAGGAGACGAGATCGCAGAGGCGGGCGAGCTTCCGCTTCTGCTTCTCCGGCGGCATCTGCTGGCTGCTGCGCTTGCTTCTCGCGGTGGATTTGAGAGTATTACCAATCGAGTTGTTGGAATTGATCGCAACTTTGCGGACATGGGAAATCCAGTTGCGGTTGGGTGTGATATCCAACGGCAGTGGTGGGGAAATCCAGCAGCGGCGGCGGGGGGGGCGGGGGAGGGGGCCGGACGGACGTGCGGCCACGCCGACGGTGGCAGGTCCAGCGCGCAGGTGTGGTAGACTGGTAGAAGCCGAAGAGAACTTTTTTTTTTGTGTGTGTGCGAATGTGCAATGATTTTGAACCAGGCATTTGATTTGTGCAACGATGGACTAGCCTCCTTCGCTTCAACCAGTACTTTCCAGCCACAAACGAGTTTTCTTCTCACAACAAATCAGCATAAATATCAGCGTACATTTTACTGTACTATTTTAGAAGTACTTCAGCATATGTTCTGCCGCACTATTTCAATAGTAATTTTCAGTGAACGAACAATATTTTTCTCTCACGATAAATCAGCATAAGCCAAAATTCAGTGAAACGAATAGGGCCACTATTTTCAATTTTCAATTGACAACTAGTATTCCTGAGCTCAAATCCATTGCCCATGATATCTTATGAATTTGAATTGTTATGTTTGAACTCTAAGTTGGATAACCATTTGACCAAAGAGAGCAAATACAAGGAAAAACAGAAAGTATGGGCCCTAATTTGGGTGCTAATGTTGAGTTGAGCATAGAAAAAAAGCACTCAGAAGTAGGAGCCCTAAATCAAAAGTAGGAGCCTTGATTTGGGATGTAAAGTTGCTCTTAGCCAATGTACAAACGGTTCAGCTGGTGATTATTTCAAAGATGACGGCGTGTAAACTTGAGGTACAGAATGTCATTCCCTCAAGGAAAGATGCAGTGCAGTTTAAAACTGAAGGCACAAACGCACAAACGCTGCATCATAACCCCAGGTTTGTCAGCAATCTAGCAGGCAAGAACACGGAAACGAGGTCTAAATGATAATTATGGCCTTGTTCGTTTCGCTGAAAAAATAAGCCGAAACACTGTTCTGGCTGATTTGTTGTGAGAAAAATATTGTTCCGACTGAAAAAAAAAAACAAAATGAAAAAGACGGATTATAAGAGAAACGAACATGACCTATAGCATAAAGTACTAGGGGGCATTTGTGAGAAGTCAAATCTCAGAGATTCATCGGTTTCACGGTCTCACTGCTAACCCTTTATTATTACATAAGTCGCTGTCAACAACAAACATCCTAAATCAGGAGAGAGAAAAAAGTGAAATAACAGTCTGGTGACAACGCCAATCCTGTAGAGTTGCATAAAAAATGGCAAAAATGATTTCACTAGATCATGGCTGCTCTGCAAATTGGGATATCTGACTAGATCACCAAATTTGGTAATTGTAGTTTGTGCCAAAGCTGTTCTTGTACATTAGGTGGAATATTCATTCACCTACAAAGCAAAATAGAAGCAAGTCACTAGACAACTAGGAGAATTACATAACGAGAATTGGTTGGTGAAAAGTACAGAAATGAATTACCAGAAACTGGACCACTATTCAATACTGACAAAATATGCAAACTAAACAAGGCAATTTACACTTAACAAAGTTGGGGATAGCAGATGTGAAGGTAATGATGTTCAGTGCAGGAGATTTACTGAATGCAAGAGAGTCTAGTACAAAATAGAAACACAGTTTTCCTTGGAATTAGTTATGTGTCAGACATCTTGTCCTTTTTTTTTTCTCAAACAATATCTTGTTCAACCTTACTAGCTGAGATCATTTGAGTATCTTCAGCACTAAACTGTACACCCTCCTTTGCAAAATTTAGGTTGTTTTAGTTTTGTCATAAATCAAACTTCTCTAACTTTGACCAAGTTGATAGAAAAATGTATTAACATCCATAATATAAACACACTATCAGTATCAATACATATTCATGGTGGATTTAATGAAACTAATTTGATGTTGCACATGTTGTTGCATTTTCTTATAAGCTTGGTCAACATTAGAGAAGTTTAACTTAAGACAACAAAAACAACTTACATTTTGGAACAGATTGCAGTAACTGAAATTCCCTAGCTCAGCTGTCACTGTCCAAAACTCTAAACATGTATTCTGAATTCTTGATAATACTAAACATACACTTAGTGACCAGTAACATGGAACTCAATTACTTGAGTAGAGGTCATGTTTGGTCTATCTTCTCTTCCACAACACATCACTAGCAGTAAGAAATCAGATTCTAAATTTGCATGCAAAAATGAGATTCTAAATTTGCACGCAAAGCACTTAATACATTAAATCCTTCAAAACCTACATAAGCAACTGCAAGCATGACTTAGGTGGGGAAAGCCTAAACAAGGCATTTCCCACAAGTAAGAAATTTTGTATGCCATGTGAAGCATTTGACACAAAAATGTGATAATGTATTAGAAAACATCTGATCATCACAGGTTCCTTTTTACGAATGAAAACTCTAACCCAAATAGAATGCAAATCAATGAAGAAATTTGACTAAACTGTCCTCACCTTATGTGGAGACAGTTTCCTCCCTAGAATTCTCAGCGAAGTTTCTCCTTCACAGAGTGCTTCTTGGCCGCTTCCCGCACCTTTTCAATATATCCTTCAATTGGTGGTGTGAGTGTCGCCATGTACCGGTTTGCAGGGAATGGTGTCATGTCAGGTACCATAGCAGCAGCTCGCAGCTTCTCAGGGAGAGCAGCAATGGCCTCCTTTTTGAGGGTCAGAAGTGTTGACTCTGCTGTTTGCCTTGCACGGTGCCGCCGCATTAGCACACGACTGTACTCTTTGGCAAGTCGCCGACCATCCTCGACTGTGAGCTCATACTTGGGGATTGCCTCCTCATCAACTAGCCCAAGACTGATATAGTCAAGGCCTGGTGGACCCATAAGCACACGGTCTCCTTCACCTCCACCAGTACCTTTGGATTTGGCTTTAGCTTTGGCCTTGGCTACATCAAGCTCGCGTTGCCTCTCCTTGGAGACAAGTCCCAGTTCCTCACGTTTAGCTTCGCGAAGATGCTCCTTGGGTGACAAGTGCCGCAGCGGAGTAGAGGCATTGAGACAAGACTCTGAAATATTAGTAATGCGCTCAATGGCCTCACGCCGACCACGGCCACCGCCGCCTCCACCAGTGGAAGGTGCCCCTTTCTTCGCTCCGATGGTGGAACGCTTCAAAGGCTGACCTGCTTTGAGCTTAGCCTTTCCTTTGGCTGTGCGACTCACTGGTGCACGCTGTTGAAGCTGGTGGCGCTGACTGGTCACACCAGATGCCAGTGCTGGGCTTATAGTTAGTGTTTTGAGACGCCGAAACATGATGCCCCGTGCACTGGAAGCCATCCAAATACCTTTGCTGCAGCAATGAGAAATATGCAATTAACTTGACTTTTCCTTTCTTTTCTTTTGTGGACATACAAAGATAGTTTTCATGAAGGCAGTTAATCAAAATGAGCAGGCACGATCCAATAAAACAATTAAGCAGCACAAGTGAATGCTAAATACAAAATCAGATGTGTCTGAACCACATCAATGGAACATGTATTAAGAAAAACAAGTACTGGTTATGTCCAACAGAGAACAAAATGATAGGAAATATGAAGCGGCATCTCTGACAGACATGATAGTTGATAAATTACGATGTGTTCAGGGAAGGGCACAGGAAATCGACTGACAATACATTGTCACCAGCACCTCCAGATCCAAACAGCCCTGACCATTCAAACTCTAGTAACAGCTTCAGACACGAAAAGAAGCCAGGGAAACAAAAAATCCAAAAGCCACCTTGGGTTGCAGAGGTAAGGAGCTCACAATCTAGCATGGCGGCATGGGTAAACATCAGCAGCGCATGTGCCATACCAGAGTTGGGTATGCCCATGTCAAAGAAAACATTTTGTGAAAGGGCAAATGGGGATTTGATTACCTCTGAAAGAGTGAATTTCAGACTGAAAGGAACCAGCTGGATGGAGATTGGAGGGCGTTGAACATCAGCCTTGGCCGAGGCGACGTGCCAAGGCAGCCGAGCGGGTGACCAGCTGCTGGAGTCGTTGGCGGGCGGCGGCGGCGCCAGTTGGCAACGGACTATAGGCGGCCGGCCACGGTCCAGCGAACGAACGGAGCGCTGGAGCTGCGATGCCGTGACGCCACGTGACGGCTGGAGCAGGGGCACACGGTGGGGACAGCGCGACGGCGATGCTGCCGGCGCCCAACTTCTCTAGGTGGCGTTTGGATATATGGAAACAGGGGGTGGGAAAGGGAAATGGGAAGACAGATTGCTCCAAACCCATGTTTGGGTATATGGTTTGGGAAGAAACAGGGTATGGGTAAGGGTTAGGCGCTTCATCATTCAAAACCCACCGGCGCGGGTGGGTTTGGGTGGGATACGGTGAAGTGGCATGCAAAATTACCCTTTTGCCATTGAAAAGTCACTCGCAAATAAAGCTCGGTGGCCTCTGTGGCTCTGTTCGTCTCCCCAATCCACCGCACGCGCCTCCCTGGACGCCGCCGCCCTCCACAGCCTCCACCGCGCGCTCGTGTCCCGGCGCCGCCGCAGCCGCGCACCCGACTGCCTTGGCGACCCCTAGCCTCGACGTCAGCGCCGTCGCCACTTGCCCTCGTGTCTGCAACCACAGCTCCCTCGGCCCTCGCTAAATCTCCGGCCACAAATCCAATTTGGCTCCGGCACGGCGGCCGCCGACCAGCTTGAGCAGGTGATTTTTCTATTCCTTACTTCCCGTCTCAGTTCGTGCCCTCCATTTTGATTCTTCGTTGATAGATGCCTGCTTTCTCCCATGCTTGATGATTGGTTGTGCATCCTGTCCAACGGAACTTCCTAGTCTGGTGGATCTTGCACGAATCTGAAGTTTCATGTATGGAAAAATTACGTGAAAAAAATCACTGTTGGTTGGTTTGTTCCCAGATGCCTTCTAGATTAACTAATATAATAAGTACTAGTGCTCTTTTACTTACTTCATTAGCCTAGTGCGTTGATCTTCTATAGGATATATGCATGCTTTTGGTTTTGCCTACCAATGTCTAGTACGTACATTACGCCACTGCATTTCAGTGGTCATTTTGGCTAACGTATCTTCACATGTTTAATTAGCCTGCATCCATAGGAATATGCGATTTTCTCTGTATGGTTAACGAACTGTAAAATATTTTATGCATGAATCATTTTTTTAACCTAACATTGACTTCACAAATACAGAGAGATAATGGCTCCAGGGTGTAGCAATATCTTGATGCATCCTGGGGGTTCCTTTTCAAAGCAAGGTGAACTAACTTATGATGGAGGCGATATCACACTTTTTCCAAAAATCGAGATGGACAAAATGTCCTACTACCGTTTAGCACAGCTGGCTAAAACTGTAGGCTTCAAGGAAGGCGATACTCTCTACTATGACATTCCTGGCCATAGCCTTGATGACGCTGGTATTGACCACCTCAAAGATGATGCTTCTGTTTGTGACAAGATGAAGTATTCGAATCAGGCCAAGTTTCTAGAGGTTTACATTAAGCATAATGAAAATGTTGTTAGCACCTATCCAACTAGTGATGATGCGGCCCAACAAGACAACACTGACGAGGTATTATTTATGCTTCAGTGTACCTAATCTTGTCATGCATATTTTAATTAATTGTGGTTTGCGCACTGTTTGATTGTGTGTCTATGTTTGCCAGTGGATGTCTTGTTTTGCTCCTATGTGTTTTGAGTGTAGCGAACCCAAACTTGAAGCTATTATTAATTTCAAATTTTATTTCACAGAAATGGCCCGTCCTTAAGCAAAGAGAGACATCCTAGTCTTATGCCAACAAATGGAACGCCGTAGAATAAGGCTTCTGATGGCATTACATGTGCTAGTACTGCATTGCCTCCTATTGATTAGAAAGCGTCAGATCAGGCTAATTAGGGAGCCTTGTAGGTTTGACCCAGAAAGTCGATCAAAAAATTTGAATGACATCATCTATGAAGTGACATCCTGTGTGTTGAGCAACTGCGGATGGATAGGCGGTGCTTTTGGACTTTGTGTAATTTGGTCACAGATATTGGGGGATTAAGGGATACTAGAAATGTCAAGGTGGAGGAGATGGTTGCAATGTTTCTACATATACTAGCTTAACTTAGTGCCCTGTCTCTGTATTCAATGCAAATTTTTATTTCATGAATAATCAGTTTTATACATCTTCAGATTTTATTTTATTTTTTGTATGAAATAGACGTGCAAGGGACGCAAAACTATAAAGCTAAGTAAGAGGAGAGACAAGAGATAGTGGACTGCAGAAGAGGAAAAGGTACTTATTGATGTATTGTATGATATGAATGACTGGTTGGAAGGTGGACACAGGTCACAAGTCTAGGTACCTTCAGTTTATTGAGAAAGAGCTCGCTAAAAGACTCCCAAATGCTTGTATCAAAGCTGATCCTCATGTTGCTTCTATAGTGAAGACACTTAAGAAGCTATTGTCCTATATATTGGATATTCAACAATCTGGTAGTGGCTTTGGTTGGGATGATGAAAAAAAAATGGTTGTCGGAGACAAAGAGCAATTCATGGGTTGGACAAAGGTATAGAAGGACATGCATACATGTATCATACTTTTTTTTTCCAATTACATTTTTTTTAAAGAATCACATTTATTTGTTGCTAATAGCATAATATGTATGCAGAGTCGCCCTGGAGCAACAGCTTTGTATGGGAAGCCCTTTGTGAATTTTGATAAGCTATTTGAGGTTTATGCTAAACTCCGCCTATGTTGAGGCGCCTTTGGTGTCCCAGCATAGCAGGTCCCAAGCCCTGGTAAAGGAGGAGGGTTGTGTTAGGCGCGGCGAGCCAATGTAAAAACTTAACCACTTTTATGGAGATGATGATAGCTAACACTTTCTTTCGTAAGAGACAGTCCCATTCAGTGACCTTTAGTAGCGGCTAGTACTTTAGTCAAATCGACTTTTTCCTTACAAGGAGGGATAAACGAACATGCGTGGACTGTAAGGTGATACCTGGAGAATGTGTGGTTGCTCAACACAAGCTGGTGGTGGCTGACTTCCACTTTCTGGTGCAAGCTCGTGGGAACAAACAAGTTAGGGTTGCTAGAACGAAGTGGTGGAAATTAGAAGGGAAGGCATCAAAGGTCTTTAAGAAAAAGGTCATTGAAGAGGGCCCTTGGAAGGATGAAGGCGATGCAAACAACATGTGGGAGAAGATGGCAACATGCGTTCGGAAGGTTGCTTCAGAGGTGCTTGGAGTGACTAAAGGGAGCGGATGCGACTCGAAAGACACTCGGTGGTGGAATGAAGATGTGCAAAAGGCTATTAAGGAAAAGAAGCAGTGCTATAAGCGATTGTATCATGACATGTGTGCAGACAACATAGAGAAGTACAAGGTGGCAAAGAAGACTGCAAAACGAGCGGTGAGTGAGGCAAAGGCGCGAGCCTATGAGGACCTTTACCAACGTTTGAGTACGAAGGAAGGAGAGAAGGACATTTATAGGATGGCTAGAGCTCGCGATGGGAAGACAAGGGACTTCAATCAAGTCAAGTGCATAAATGATGAGAGGAAGCAGCTCTTGGTGAAGGAGGATGAGACCAGACATAGATGGCAAGAGTATTTTGATAAATTGTTCAATGGTGAGAATGAGAACACCACCGTTCAGCTGGACGAATCGTTTGATGACACTAATAGGCGCTTTGTGCGGAGGATTCAAGAATCGAAGATCAGAGAAGCCTTGAAAAGGATGAAAGGGGGCAAAGCGATGGGCCCTGATGGTTTCCCAATCAAGGTATGGAGATGTCTCGGGGATATAGCTATAGTATAGCTAACCAAGATGTTCAACAATATCTTTTGATCGAACAAGATGCCTGAGAAGTGGAGAAGAAACATATTGGTATCAATCTACAAGAACAAGGGAGATATCCAAAGTTGTACTAATTATCAGGAATTTAAGTTGATGAGCCACACTATGAAGTTATGGGAGAGAGTCATCGAGCAGCGCCTGCGAGGAACGACGCAGATATCAACAAACCAATTTGGTTTCATGCCTGGAAGGTCAACCACAGAAGCAACCTTCTTAATAAGACAGGTTATGGAGCGGTTTAGAGAGCAGAAGAAGTACGTCCACTTGGTTTTCATTGACTTAGAGAAGGCTTATGACAAGATACCAAGAAATGTTATATGGTGGTCTTTGGACAAACATAAAGTACCATCAAAGTACGTGACCCTCATCAAGGACATGTACAACAATGTTGTGACTAGTGTTCGAACAAACGATGGTAACACAGATTACTTCCCGATTAAAATTAGACTTCATCAAGGGTCAGCCTTAAGCTTGTATCTCTTTGCCTTGGTAATGGATGAGGTTACCAGGAACATACAAGGGGATATCCCTTGGTGTATGTTGTTCGTTAATGATGTAGTGTTAGTGGACAAAAGCCAGGCGGGACTAAATAGGGAACTAGAGTTATGGCGGCAGACCCTTGAGTCTAAAGGTTTTAGATTAAGCAAAACTAAAACCGAATACATGAGATGCGACTTTGGCGGAGCTGCACAGGAGGAGGGAGATGTGAGTTTGGAAGGTCAAATAGTGCCTAAGAAGGATACCTTTCGGTATCTATGATCGATGCTACAGAGGGATGGAGATATTGATGCGGACGTTAGCCATAGAATCAAAGCAGAGTGGATCAAGTGGCGACAAGCTTTTAGCATTCTCTATGACAAGAGAGTACCACAAAAGCTAAAAGGCAAGTTTTATAGAACGGCGATTAGACCGGCTATGTTGTATAGAGCAGAATGTTGGCCTACAAAGATTCGACATGTTCAACAACTGAGTGTTGCAGAAATGCGTATGTTGCGATGGATTTGTGGTCACACAAGAATGGACCGAGTTCGGAACGATGATATATGTGATCGCCTAGGGGTAGCACCAATTGAAGAAAAACTTGTCCAACATCGGTTGAGGTGGTTTGGCCATGTCCAAAGGAGACCTCCAGAGGCACCAGTGCATTGTGGAGTCCTAAGCCAAGCTAATAATATGAGGAGAGGTAGAGGAAGACCAAAACTGACACAGGGGGAGACAATAAAAAGATATTTGAAAGCTTAGGATATACCTAGAGATCTATGTTTGAATAGCAGTGCTTGAAAAGCAGCTATTGAAGTGTCTGTGTAGCTGTAAGCCCTGCTTCCCAGGCACATTTAGTGCTTTTAAGTTTTTAGCTAATCTATGTCATTAAGTCCTTGGGTAGCTCAAGAGGTGTGCGGGTACCCAGGCAGTTTTTCTTGTCTAGTAAAAGCTCTAGTGAGCTGTATGTAATCAATGCAGTTCTTATCCTATATATATATATTGCAATGCAGTCATCTGGGTGACTAAGCCCTGGCTGATTATTGCTCTGTTACCTCCAACAATTGGTATCAGAGCATAGGTTAGACACCTTCTCACCTTCTCATCTTCTCCATGACGTCAACCTCCTCTGAGCGCCGGGCTAGGAAGACCAAGGGAGCCACTGAGGGCGAGCTGGGCGACCCCTCTGGCAGGGCTGCGCGCCTGAAGGCAGCAGAGGAGGCGGCGGCGCTGGCTGTCGAGGCGGCACAGCAGGCTGCAGCAGCCGCGGAGGCGGCGGCCAGGACAGCGCAGGAGCTGCGGGCGGAGATAGCAGCAGAGAAGGGAGATGAGGAGGAGGAGGAGGAGGAAGAAGAGGAGGAGGACCGGAGGAACCGGCGGCCACGGACTCCGCCGCGGGACAGGCGCCGTTCGCAGTCACCACTGCGTGACCGAAGGCGTCGTGGCGGTGGTCGCTATGAGTCGCCGCATGGCAGGGTGGTCTACCGCGATTCCGGCAGCGGCACATCATGGCCAATGCTGGACAAGACCAACTATTATGAGTGGAGCCAGACGATGAAGCTCAGGATGCAGGCGCGCGACCTCTGGGAAGCTGTCGAAGGAGGCCCAGTGCAGTTTCGCGACGACAGGCGAGCTCTGGAGGTGATCGTCGCTGCTGTGCCCAAGGAGTTGGGGCTCCCGCTCCTCGACAAGGCGACGGCAAAAGAGGCATGGGATGCCATCGCTGCGACTCGTATCGGTGTGGACAGGGTCCGCCGAGCGACGTTGCAGCGACTGCGTCGGGAGTGGGAGAACATTGACGTCAAGCCTGGCGAGCCGGTGGAGGATTTTGCCCTGCGGCTGTCAACTCTGCACCAGCAGCTGGTGCTTCATGGAGACAGGGACATCGATGAGGCGCGTGTCGTGGAAAAGTTTCTGCGCACGGTGCCGACCAAGTACGCGCAGATCGTCGTCGCCATTGAGCAGTTCCTCGACTTCGAGGCGCTCACGCTTGAAGAGGTGACAGGAAGGCTCAAGGCGGTGGATGACCGTGAAGCGCAAGCTGTGACAGAGCCGGTGTCCATCAACGGCAAGCTGCTGTACACTGAGGAGCAGTGGCGTGCGCGTTTGAGGAAGGAGAAGAAAGGCGTAGAAGAAGCTGGCAGTTCTGGTTTCAAGAACCAGCGCGGCGGTGGCGGAGGACGCAGCCGCGGAGGTGGACGCGGACGGGGCAGAGGTGCTGGCCGTGGCGGCGGACGTGGAGAAGGCAATGGCGCCGGCCGTGTTGGCCCCAACACGTGCCTCAACTGCCATCAGGAAGGGCATTGGGCGCGTGAATGTCCCCAGCCGCGCCGTGATGGAACAGAGCGCGGCGGCGGGGGAGGAAATCGTGGTGGACGCGGTGGCGGAAACCGTGGAGGAGGCCGTGGCGGTGGTAACCAAGCTGGGCAGCAAGGAGGACATGAAGGGCGTGCCCAGTTTGCTGAGTGTGAGGAAGATGCAGCTCTGTTTCTGTCTCACGGCTTCATTGAGATGGAACAGAGCACGCCGGAGCTCAACTATACAGCACAGCGCGTTGAGTTCTTTGAGCCACGTGCGCGTGCTTATCTGGGAGCAGATGATGAAGAGATGGCTGGCGGCTGGTACCTTGATTCAGGCGCAACACACCACATGACTGGGCAGCGTGACCTGTTTTCAGACCTGAACACGGACGTTCAAGGCACGGTTCGGTTCGGGGACGCGTCCAAGGTGGAAATCAAGGGCGTTGGCTCAATTGTTTTTGAAGCAAAGACTGGTGAGCATCGTGTTCTTCATGGAGTTTATTTCATTCCGGCATTGAAGAACTCGATCATGAGCCTCGGTCAACTTGATGAGAATGGCTCAAAGGTGGTGATTGATGATGGAGTACTGCGGATTTGGGAACGCAGCAGCGGCCGCCTACTGGCCAAGGTGAGGCGTGGCGCGAACCGGCTGTATGTACTGCATATGAAGACAGCACAGCCAGTGTGTCTTGCTGTGCGCAGGGATGAGGAGGCGTGGAAATGGCATGAGCGTTTTGGGCATCTGAATTTTGAGGCCCTGCGGAGGCTTGGCAAGGAGGAAATGGCAAGAGGGATGCCAAAGATCGATCATGTTGAGCAAGTGTGTGACACTTGTGTCACCACCAAACAGAGGAGGCGATCATTTCCTGCTGCAGCAACATATCGTGCTCAGGATCACCTTGAATTGGTGCATGGTGATCTCTGTGGGCCAGTTACACCAGCAACTTCGGCAGGTAATCGCTATATTCTGCTGCTTGTAGATGATGCCACACGATTCATGTGGGCAGTGCTGCTGTCATCTAAGGATGCTGCAGCAGATGCTATCATAAAGGTGAAGGCTGCTGCAGAGGTGGAGAGTGGGCGTAAACTGAAAGTTCTGCGCACAGATAATGGAGGAGAGTTTACTGTTGCAGAATTTGCTGCTTATTGTGCCAATGAAGGAGTCAAAAGGCATTACAGTGCTCCTCATTCACCACAGCAGAATGGCGTGGTGGAGCGTAGAAATCAAACCGTGGTGGCCATGGCACGTGCCTTACTCAAGCAGCGCCAGATGCCAGCCAAGTTTTGGGGGGAGGCAGTGATGACTGCTGTGCATATTCTGAATCGGTCACCAACCAAGGCTCTAGGTGATGTCACTCCTTATGAAGCATGGCATGGCCGAGCACCCACTGTTGGCCATCTGAAGGTGTTTGGTTGTGTGGCATATACTCGCCGTTTGTCTCAGCTCAGGAAACTTGATGATCGTGGTGAAGCTGGAGTATTTATTGGCTATGCTGAAGGAGCCAAAGCCTATCGAGTTTTTGATCCAGCATCTCAGCGTGTACGTGTCAGCCGAGATGTGGTTTTTGATGAAGGAAGAGGTTGGGATTGGACATCACCAGCAGCAGGTACGTCTGGGGCAGCTGGTAGTGATTTTGTGGTGGAATTTCCTTGGGAGGAAGAAGTCCCTGGAGCTGGAGGTTCAGTGCAGTCACACTCATCTCCTCAGCCCCATTCTGCCTCACCTGAAGCTTTTCCAGCAGCAGAATCGGTGCTTGATGCAGGAGAAGAGGTGTCTGAGACATCCAGAACGCCTTCACCACCACCAGCTCCAGCCAGCCCACAAGTGGAGCACGTGACTCCCTTGGAAGATGATGAGGAACGGCTGGACACTTATCACAACGACGAGCAGCTGCGCTATCGTACCATAGATGGCATATTGGGCGGGGAACAGGAAGTTCCGCCGCCGGCGCAGCGCTTGTTCGCAGAGCTCCACCTCACCCACTCTGGGGAACCCATTTCTTATGCAGAGGCAAAAGATGATCCTGCATGGCAGGCAGCAATGAAAGAGGAGCTGCGCGCTGTTGAGCGCAATGGCACCTGGGAGCTTGTGTCTCCCCGAGCTGGCCATCGGCCAATTTCTCTAAAATGGGTCTACAAGCTGAAGAAAGATGAGAAAGGAGATGTGATCAAGCACAAGGCTCGGCTTGTTGCTCGTGGGTTTGTGCAGCAAGAGGGTGTTGATTATGAGGATGTGTTCGCTCCTGTTGCGCGCATAGAATCAGTGAGACTGTTGCTTGCTCTAGCTGCCCAGGAAGGATGGACTGTTCATCATATGGATGTCAAGTCAGCTTTTCTAAATGGAGAGCTCAAGGAAGAAGTATATGTCCAGCAGCCACCTGGGTTTGCTATTCCTGGGGAAGAAAGCAAGGTATATCGCTTGCACAAAGCTTTGTATGGGCTGAAGCAGGCACCCAGGGCGTGGAACGCTAAGTTGGACTCTACTCTGAAGGAAATGGGGTTCAAACAGAGCAAACATGAAGCAGCAATTTACAGGAAAGGTTCAGAGGGCTCAGTGTTGCTGGTTGGGGTCTATGTTGATGATCTGATTATCACTGGAGCAGTCAAAGATGAAGTAAAGGCTTTCAAGGAAAGGATGAAATCCACCTTTGAGATGAGTGACTTGGGTTTGCTCAGTTTCTACCTTGGCATTGAAGTACAGCAAGGCAAGAATGGGATCACCATGAGGCAGACTCACTATGCCAAGAAAATCCTAGAACTGGGAGGCATGTCTGATTGCAATCCAGCAGCTACACCAATGGAAGAGCGTCTGAAGCTCAGCAAGCATAGCACTGCCAAGGAGGTGGATCCAACTCAGTATAGGAGGCTGGTTGGAAGCTTGAGATACCTGGTTCATACCAGGCCTGATTTGGCTTTCTCAGTGGGCTATGTGAGCAGATTCTTGGAGAAACCGACCACTGAGCACCAGCAAGCAGTCAAGAGGGTGCTGAGGTACTTGGCTGGAACATTGGACTATGGTCTGCAGTTCAAAAGAGCCCCAAATTCTGCTAGGTTTGTGGGCTACTGTGATTCAGACCTAGCCGGTGATATTGACTCCAGCAAAAGCACAACAGGTTGTCTGTTCTTCTTTGGCAACAGCTTGGTCAGCTGGCAATCTATCAAGCAGAGGGTGGTGGCTTTGTCTAGTTGTGAGGCTGAATATATGGCTATGACTTCAGCAGCAACACAAGCCCTGTGGCTGTCAAGATTGTTGGCTGATCTGTTGGGAAGAAAGGTGGAGACTGTGGAACTGAGGGTTGACAACAAGTCTGCAATTGCACTTGCTAAGAACCCTGTCTTCCATGACAGGAGCAAACATATCAGAGTTAAGCAACATTTTATCAGGGATTGTATTGAAGAAGGCAGCATCAGGACTGAGTACATCCCTACAGCTGATCAATTGGCAGACATTCTCACTAAGGCTTTGGGCAAGGCCAAGCTTGAAGATATGAGAAGCAGAATTGGCATCAAGCAGATCAAGAAGGGTTGAAGCAGGTCTTAGGGGGAGAACTGTAGCTGTAAGCCCTGCTTCCCAGGCACATTTAGTGCTTTTAAGTTTTTAGCTAATCTATGTCATTAAGTCCTTGGGTAGCTCAAGAGGTGTGCGGGTACCCAGGCAGTTTTTCTTGTCTAGTAAAAGCTCTAGTGAGCTGTATGTAATCAATGCAGTTCTTATCCTATATATATATATTGCAATGCAGTCATCTGGGTGACTAAGCCCTGGCTGATTATTGCTCTGTTACCTCCAACAGTCTGAACCGTGACTTAGGGCTCTTGGTGGGTTTCAACTCTAGCCTAACCCAACTTGCTTGTGACTGAAAGGTTATGTTGTTGTTGTTGTTGTATTTGAGGTTTATGCTAGTGACTTAGCAAAAGGAGTGAAGGCTAAAGGCCCTGGAGATCAGTTTGAATTGCATGAAAAACTATCCTCAGGAAATGTGAATGAAGGAACCCAGCAGTTTGAAAATGCAGTTGACTCCCCATTCACAACCATCATCTCATGGTACCATCCTAGGCAGTGGAATTAAATCTGCAGCCTATCGTAAGAGGGTTTTTCTAGATGATGTCGTGTTTGCATCGGAGTTTTCTAATATTTCTAAAGCACTCAGTAGTCTTGTGCAAGTTGAAGCAGCCAATGCAGAGGCTATGAATGCACTGCAGTCTGCATTTACCCAGGAACTTGAGGCTCAAAAGCGGACTGCTGAAAGGAGGGAGCAATTGTTCACCGTGCTTGCAAAGTTTACTGAGTTTACTTAAGATCAAATCGTGAAGGCTGCTCTAATAATTGGTCAGAATGAGGAAAGGCTGAATCTGTTCTTTACTACTCCAGATGAATTCAAAACTGAGTTTGTTCGTCAAAGTCCTGAAAAAATCTAAAAAGCTCTAATTTAGTCATGCATGTGGAGATCGTGTGCTTCCTTTTGTGTATAGTATATAATAAGTAGCATGCTGAACTCCAAGGTAGTGGAAGTAGTCAACCATGGTTGACCAAAATTATGAACTTCATTTTGCATGGTGGTCATCTGTATATTTTGTGTGTAGACAAAAATTTCAAATGCAGTGGAGATTGTGTTCTCACTGCATGGTGGTAAGTTGTATATTTTGGTGCTGTGAAGTCAGAAACAAAGGTGACTTCCAGTTACTCGGAGTCTTGCTGGAACTCTTTATCAAAATTTGTTGGCACTAACATGTACAAATGGGCTATGTGCATGTATGCCTTAATGAATCGATGCTTCAAAAACTTGTTTTTAGCCTTTGCACTTTTATTTTGTGTACATGCCAAGTGATTGATCAGTAGTGAGCTATAGCTCTGTGATGGTTATTCTGTGTCCTGAATAAGGGTATTATTATGGTCATAAAAAATTTATTTCCATTCCTGATCCCACTTCATGCCAAACAAGGGTATGGGTTTGAAGTTTTATATTCCTATCTCATACCCACCTCTTCCTATCCACCCTAGGGTTTCTCGATTCTGTGTACTGCGTTCCGCTCCTCGAAGGACAGACGCTCGCTGGTGACGGGAATTGGGGAGTTACCAGGGAGCGTGAAGGGCCGCTTGATGGGCCGTCGGGTGTGGCCTATGGGCTACTTTGCGTTATAAGAGATGAGAATAACAGAGAGTAATAAATTGAGACATTAACTATACTATATATACATGTATATATCTCTACACAAACTAATAATTTTCTCCCCAAAAATATTGGGTATGCACCCAGGCACAACAGTGGGTCCGCCCAACATAAGCAAGTAGGATCAACAAATAGCCATTCCATCCTCCCAGTGGTGGACCCAGGATCACAAATTCACATTTCACCATCTGTCAATCACCAATTTCAGGCATACGGAAACCTTCATCTCTACTGTCTACTACCAACTACGGATCCATACTTCACCATCAATCAATGGCCAATGTCAAGCGCGTGCAAGCAGCAAAGCATCAGTCTACAGTCAGTCTCAGTACTCATTTTACTCACCAGAGATGCAGTCTTGCAAAGACGGCGAGGAGCAGTGGCACTGCGCAGGCCGCAGGGGTGCTGGCCGCCGGCAGCCCAGGCGCCCAGAGGAGCTGCGGCTGCGCAGCCCGGCAGCCCGCGGCGGAGGACGGGGACGGCCGGACGCGCGGGGCAGGTCCGCGCCGGCGCTCAGCAGGAAGGGCACAGGATCAGGAGAGGCGTGGTCGAGGTCGCCGATTAGCCGCCGCCACGGGATGACGGGGAAGGCCAGACCCCACCCCAGACGGGAGTTGCCGAGTTGGGACTGGAGTCGTGAGGGGGCGGGTAGGGCACCAGCGTGAGAGAGAGAGAGGTCCATGGTTAAACAGGCCTGGGCTTTTCTTGAGCCGGGCCCTTTGATGCGAGGTACTGTACTAAGAATACTCTAGGCCCAATTCCAAGGTAATCCTGGGCCTGTATGGAGTTATGGAGTACCACTGAGCCCACCCCTGTGATTGACGAGAATATACTTAGTTTCGAAAGTGGTTGGTTGTGTTTGAACTTTGAAGTATTTTCTGTTTGTGAACATGACGCCATTATTTAATTTTGATCGTGCTAGTGATATTCTATCACCAAACCACTGGATTCGCGATAAAAACAAATTATGTGGTCCAAATAAGAATATCAAGTGTTTAAGACACCATGCATATGATAGATTCTGCTAAACCATCGTAGCGGCTCCGTTCGCTTCGCTGAAAAAACAAGCCGAAATACTGTTCCGCTAATTTGTTGTGAGAGAAAAATATTGTTCCGACTGAAAAAACAAGACGAAAAAGACGGATTATAAGATAAGCGAACATGGCCCATGTTTGCTTGGATTTCACCAATAGGGAAATCAATACTATGTACTAGAACCCATCCATCTTCACTATTAATAATATCAATAAGTGCCCTCACATAAATAAAATGACAAAAATCCTTACATACAGTCAAAACTTATACCAATACTTTTTAATTAAATAATAAGCAACATCTCCAACATTCATAAGTGAATAAATATAGCTATTTATGACACCATGTGGCAGAACCGCCTAATCTAATGTCTCCTAAAAGTATTTGTCTTCCATTAGATACTAAGTACCCAAGAGACGACACTAAACTATGCAGTTTCGTCGAGCACACCCTAAGGGAGAACTCGAAAATCCACATTTTTCCATCAGGACCATAAATGAGAGAATAAAGCTTACAACATTCTTAAGTCATTTCTTACATCACTTTATTATAGTACTAGAATATTACCTCAATTTGTTATAACAGCGAAATATAACAATGTTATCAGAGTTACAGAGTAAGCAGGATTAATTTAAGGACATGGTGGAGCATTAACATAATTGATATTTTTATATAAGAGATGCTAGCAGATTTTACATCTTTTCTTATAAAAAACCTTTTGTGAGGGTTATAAATAAACACTACGATCGTAGCGGAAAATGAATCTCCTCTGAGCCCACCAGGAGGTTTCCACATACAAGGGTCAGCTCTACGTATCATTCGATCACCTGCAACAGGGGAAATAAAACCCTAAGTACTCAATTGTACTCAGCAAGACCTACCCGACAGGAGAAAAATAAAAAGACTCCAATGATATGCAAGGTCATCTAGCTTGTGGGTTATTGCATCTACGAAAGCATTACTAAACGTGCGTCCTTATATTCAACTTCATTAGCAGTTATTATTAGTTCATTAACTAACCATTCTATGTAAGCACATATGCTACTTTCAAGCAGGTGGTAAGCAATCAGAACCATTTTACCATCTTTCATATTTCAGTTCTTACTACGGTGTTAGACCATAGCCAAGCTATACCGTCTCATGAAAATGATGATTCACGAACCAATATATCCCAGTTGGGTACCCCAAAATATACGTCCCGTTTGTACCCTAGGCACAAACAAAACCAACCCATTCCACTCCTGTCATGGGGTCTAGGTCTGAAAGGTCCTTGTTTGGTTTTGGTAATTGAGTGACAACTTAGGTGGACTAATTGTGTTTATGTGAGATACACAGGTGATTAGTCTACAGGTATATGTATGTGAGCAACATATGTCATGAAGGTAAAAATGGCTTGGAAATGTTGCAAAGCTCACACATGTGATGATGAAGGAGCTTAAATGCACATGAGACATGACATTGAGTCATGTGATCAAGGTGGAGAAGATCAAGACAAGACTTGGCTTGATGGACCGATTGCAAGCGTGAAGGGCAAGTCGAAGGCTTTGGAGTGATGGACCACGAGGCGGTGAAGCTTGAGCAAGACTTAGCGCCGATGGACGATGGCAACGGTGAAGAGCAAGTAGAGTCAAGATCGATGAACCAATATGATCATGTGATGATATGAAGTGGATCATATCATTGTTGATCATGTTGGTGCATGTGTTGCATCAACATTGAAGGAGATGGAATGGAATGCGCAAGGCAAAGGTATAACCTAGGGCATTTCATTTTACCGGTCATAGGTGTGTAGAGAAGTTTATGATCGAGTTTAGGATAGATGGCCGTACTATCAAGAGGGGCAAACTTGTTTGCATATCGGTCATCTAGTGCCACTCGAATGATCTAACTTTGTATTGTCGCTAGGATCGAGTGGCGTGGCAAGTTGAGTGGCTAACATCTGTGACAGAACCGACCAATTATACGAAATTAAGTAAGAAAATCATCCACCAGAGCAGACGATTGAGCAAACTTAAGCCCGTATAACCCGGTAGTCCGTGAAATCACGAAGGATTTCAAACCAACTTGTGTCCCAGCCATGATCGTAATAAGTTTAGCGGTCACCATCACATATTACATAAAAGTTCGCGATCTCAGATACATCAGAGTTTAAACATAGTTATTACAAACCAGTTCGAATAAAAGTAGCGGAAGTCATTTGTTCAAACCACACACACACTCACGCGGAGTTTAAATATAGTGCCAGTGAATGACCATCTCCAACAAAAGCATCAGATGAGACGTAAGGAATGACCATGCCCATGGTCCTAAGCATCACCCATCGCAGGATAAAGGCAGTTGATACAGTAGCCATAATACATCTGCCCATCTGCAACAAGTGGGAATAAAACCCTGAGTACGAGAAGGTACTCAGCCAGACTTACCCGACATAACCGAAAATAAATGACACCAAGGATTATGAAGGGCTTTATAGTAGGGTAGCTGACTCGTTTGCAAAAAGAAGCATTTTTTTAGCATTTCAAGAACCTTTCTAAAAGCATTATTGCCAAGTTAATTATTATTAACCTGTCAACTAGATTTGCACCTATACTAGAGTAAACATGTGATTAAGCAGATAACGATAACCCATGATCATTAAACAACTTCCTTACTGTCATATTCATTATAACTGTCCAAGTGTTCCATAACATTTACTACGATGAAGTAACTCAAGTCAAGTGCTCACTATCCAGGAGCGATGGCGATTCGAATCGATTCCTAACCAGCTGGTGATTTATTCCTTACACAAACCTCACTCACCCGCTAAAGTGAGATATTGATCACCGAGTCAACTTTCTAGGAATCTCGAGTTTGCCAGGAACCACATGTACCCGGGGGCCGACCGACTGCACTTTGGTCTTATCATCCCGCCCCCGTGTCCTACCACACCTGCTCCGGTACAGTGCGTTGTGGGCAATCTACTCGGCCCGAAAAATCTCCCAGCTTCGCGGTCGGAAGGTACTTTATCCGGCCAGCTAAATGTAAGGCATGCGTTCAACATGACTCGAGGCCCAACAACGGTCGGTCCTTAATCGACACAGACGGAAACACTACAGTCCAAAACTCTGCAAGTCTCCGTCCGGTCTCAACTTCATTTAACACTTAGTTATACCATGACTTCATAGTCATCCAAGCAGATCCAGGTAACCACCTATAGCTCGCAGGTGACAGGAAATTACCTGACTTCTACCGGTCTAAGCCAGCTAAGCATTGACTCGACTGCGGATACTAGGGTAACAAGGATATAGTATAACAAAGGTAAGCAAGGTATAATGCAGCAACGGTTGCAAACAACTCCTGAACGTAATGCATCAATTAAGTAAAGCATTTAATTAAATAATTGCAAACTGGGAGAAAAATTCTCCTGGGCTTGCCTCTCTCGAAGGAGCTCGGACGGTGATCGGGGCACTCCGGAAGTTCCTCAACGTCCTCCTCGTTGGCTTCTAGCACTTCCTGCTGCTGCACCTCGAACTGCTCCTCGGGCTCCTCAGGTATGACGACTGGGTTCTCGGTTTGCGATCCTGTATGATGCAATGCGCGTAAGTGATTATGCAAATGGTGCATCGAAGGAGATGAATGCAATGGATATGTTTAAATGCAAGGTAGTCAACATCATCCAAGAAACTATACTACAAGCACATGTCATCTACTGCATTCTCTTCTACTACTAATATGTTAAATCAACATATCTTATGAAATGCTTCAAAGATACACCAAAGCTTTACTAATTTCTTAATCCCACTTAAAGCAACACTTGCTTAAACCCTAATTAATAATAGGTTTGAATAGCAACATACATTTCTGATGCTCCTAAAAATCTAAGAAAATTACAGTAGCATAATACTACCCTAAACAGACTACCATAAAAATTTCATGGCATTTGGATAAGTAAACTATCCTACACAAAAATGACAAGCTATAGCATAAAAATGAGCATGAAATTACTTTGTACTATGAAAAGTGTCAAACAATAGAATTAGTATTTTTCCTAGGTTTTTAATAGCATATAATGACTGTCCAAAAATTACCACATGCATGTTTTATACAAAGTTTGCTCTCTAGCAAAAATAACAAAAATCAGCCATTAAAGGCACTTGAACTACACCTCAAAATTTTCCCACAGCACATGCATGAAACATATTTTTCATAGGAAGTACATGACCTAAGAAGATTAACAAACTTGAAATCATATTTTTCTGCAGACTATAGATTTTTCTACATATTTTTCAAGTTATCAGCAATATCCATGATTAAATAAAATCCTACAGAAAAGTATCCCAAACATGACATGCAATAATTTTCCCAAGTAGATCTGGTGATAAGGAACCTAGAAAATTTTGTTTCAACAAATTTGGAGCAAGTTTGATCATCCAAACATTTTTCAAACCATTTCAGATTTCAAACAACAATTAATAAATGGAAATCAATTCATTTAAGAAATACTGGGCCGGCCCGTGGGGAACAGCTGGCCCACGGCCATCATCGGCCTGCGTGGCCCGAGCACGAGGGAGGGGAGATGGCCCAATAGGGCGTCAGCCCACGGCCTGGCTCGGCCTGGCCAGCCGAGGCAGAGCGCCTCGCCGGCGTTTGCACAGGCGCGGCGGCGCGGCGTACTTGCGGGCGGGCGCTTCCTGGCCACGGCAAACCACGGAAAGGCGCGCACAAAGGTCACGGGGGCAGAGCGGTGCTGATGCGCGAGATAAGGAAGACCGAGGTGGAGCGGTTCACCAGTGCGGGCACGAGCTCCGACGAGCTTGGCCATGGCCGAGCGGGGAAGAAAACATTCACCACGGCCTCTCACCTCGCCTACGGCAGCCACACACGGGCGCAACTGAAAGGGCTTGACAAGGCGGAGCTGCTGGCGCGAGGAATCAGAGAATGAGGCGAAGGAGGGGGAGCAATTCGCCGGCGGAACGACCGCGGCGCTCGGTGGCGGAGCTCACTGCGCGCGGAAGGAGCTGCTGCGGCTGGCTGAGTGCGGAATGCTGCGCTCGGACAGCGTGAATGCGGAGCTGCGGTGGCGTGATATTGGCGCGGCGCGCGTGCTTGCGGGGGCCACGGGACGCCACCCGGCCGGCGTCACCGGCATGCGCTCGCCACGCGGCGCGGCGTACCTGACGCGGTCGGGCGCGGCGCGCGGGAGGAGAAGGCAGCGCGCGGTGGACTGGGCCACGGCGAGCCAACTGGGCCGAGGTGAAGGCGGGTGAGCTGGCGGCGGGCGCGGAGGCAGGCCGGGCCGCCTGTGCGGCTAGGCCGAAAGCGAGGCGGCGGCCCATGAAGGAGAAAAAGTCCTTTTTCAATTAGATTTTCAAGAAAATTTTAAATGCCCTCTTTCAAATATTATTTTGATCAAGAAAATGACCTCTTTTGAAAATGTACCAAAAATGAAAGTTGTTTAGAATTTAATTCTCTACAACTTTGCTTTTATGACCAAAGCCAAATTCTTTCTAGATTTTGAATTGTAAATTCAAAGTCCAAATCTAACTCAAACCCTAATTTTTGGAAATTACTTTGGAAGCAAAATTTTGAATTAATTTGAATACAAACCTTGCTCCAAAAATTGTGCTAAACAATTCTAGATGATTTACAAGCATAACCAACAGTTTCTACTCAACTAGCAAGCAAGAATCAGAGCAAAACAACTCTAATAAGTGTATGCATCATTTACGTTTCACAAACATGTTTCGTATGTTTTGAAGTAATGTTTCAGTTGTTATATGCAAGATTATGCAGGTATGATTAGGATGCTTGATGATGCACGATATGTATGATTAGCAGTGCCTAAATGCAGGCATAACACCGGGGTGTTACAGCCTTCCCCCCTTATAAAAATCTCATCCCGAGATTTGGGTTACGAACCATTTGTTATAAAATTCTTCATAAGCTTTTTGTAGATACTCTCCTGTTTCCCAAGTTGCATCTCCCTCATCATGATGATCCCACTGTATCTTGTATGTTTTCACCACACTATTCCGAGTAGCACGTTCCTTTGTGTCTAACACCCGGACTGGTTGTTCACGATACACCAAATCTGATTTGAGTTGGATACCTCGAGGTTCTATTCTTTCCTCCGGAACACGCAAACATTTCTTGAGATGTGATACATGGAAAACTAGGAAAACGGTACTCATTGTCTCAGGTAACTCTAACTTGTAGGCTACCGGACCTCTTCGTTTCAAGATCTTGTATGGTCCTACGAATCTCGCGGCAAGCTTTCTTCGGATTCCAAACCTTTTCTTCTTCATTGGCGTGACTTTCAGATAAACATAGTCACCAACTTCAAACACAAGGGGTCTCCTTCTTTTGTCTGCATAGCTTTTCTGACGTGATTGGGCAGCTTTCATATTCTGCTGAATAATATGAACTTTCTTCTCGGCTTCTTCTACAAAGTCAATGCCATAATACCTTCTATCACCAGGCTCGACCCAATTCAATGGTGTTCTACATTTTCTGCCATATAAAGCTTCGAATGGGGCCATCTTGATGCTTTCTTGATAACTATTATTATAAGAAAATTCAGCTAACGGTAACCATGACTCCCATGATCCCTTGGAAGACAATACACAGGCTCTCAACATATCCTCCAAAATAGCATTTACTCGTTCAGTCTGACCATCTGTCTGAGGATGATAAGCGGTACTGCGAATCAAACTAGTTCCTAAGCCTTTGTGTAAATGTTCCCAAAAATGAGCCATGAACTGTGAGCCTCTATCAGACACTATGGTCTTTGGTATTCTATGTAACCTCACAATTTCTGCGATATATCTCTCGGCATATTGAGGTGGTCGATAATCTATTTTGACAAGCAAGAAATGAGCTGTCTTGGTAAGACGATCCACAATTACCCATATTGAATCATGTCCTTTTTGAGTAGTGGGCAAACCCGTGATAAAATCCATACTGATATCGTCCCACTTCCAACTAGGGACTGATAAGGGTTGCAACATACCGGCAGGTTTCATGTGAATGGCTTTCACTCGACAACATGTGTCACATCTAGCAACATATGCTGTAATTTCTTTCTTCATTTTGGTCCACCAATAGCGAGACCTTAGTTCTTGATACATCTTACTACTTCCGGGATGGATAGATAGCTTAGAAAGGTGAGCTTCATCCATGAGTTTATTCCTAAGCTCTCGATCCTTGGGAACCACAAGACGGTTGTCAAACCACAACACACCCTGTTCATCCACTTTAAAGTGTTGAGACGACTTTTCTTTTATTTTCTCTTTGATGTGGAATATCCCCTTGTCAGTTTTCTGACCTTCTATTATCTTACTCTCCAACGAGCAACTAATTTGAATACTATGTAACACAGCAGGATGCATTAGATCGAATCCATCTTCAAGTAATGGCTGCACATTCAAGTAATGTGACTTTCTGCTCAAAGCATCTGCCACTACATTGGCTTTACCAGGATGATATTGCACATTCAAGTTATAATCTTTGATCAATTCCAACCATCTACGCTGTCTTGTGTTTAGCTCTGGTTGGGTAAAGATATACTTAAGACTCTTATGATCCGTGAAAATATTGCACACATTACCAAGTAGATGATGTCTCCAAATTTTGAGGGCGTGCACAACTGCAGCAAGTTCAAGATCATGTGTTGGATAGTTGACCTCGTGCTTTCTCAACTGTCGTGATGCATAAGCAATGACTCTCCTTTCTTGCATAAGGACACAACTCAATTCAGTCTTCGATGCGTCGCAAAACACATCAAATGGTTTCTCAATATCTGGTTGTGCTAGAACAGGAGCAGTGGTCAACAGTTTCCGCAAAGTGTGGAAAGCTGCTTCACACTCTTCTGTCCACACAAATTTATGATTCTTCTGAAGGAGGCTTGTCATTGGTTTGGCGATCTTCGAGAAATCTGGTATAAAGCGATGGTAATAACTTGCTAATCCTAAGAAACTTCTAATCTCAGGAACTGTGGTCGGTGCTTTCCAATTCATAACTTCTTGCACCTTACTTGGATCGACTGAAACTCCATTCTCTGACAGAATGTGACCAAGGAAAGGAACTTCCTTCAACCAGAATTCACATTTGCTAAACTTAGCATACAATTGATGATCTCTAAGTCTGGTCAAGACAGTTCTCAGATGCTCTTCATGATCTTTTTTGTTCTCAGAGTACACCAGAATGTCATCGATGAACACTACCACAAACTTATCCAATTCTGGCATGAAAACTGTATTAATCAAAAACATAAAGTATGCGGGAGCATTTGTCAAGCCAAAAGACATGACAAGATACTCATACAACCCGTATCTGGTGGAAAATGCAGTTTTCGGTATATCCTATGGCCTAATCTTGATCTGATGATAACCGGATCTCAAATCTATTTTTGAGAACACCTTGGCCTTGGATAATTGGTCAAACAGAACATCAATATAAGGCAAGGGATATTTATTCTTGATGGTCACAGCGTTGAGTGGCCTATAATCTACGCACATTCTCAACGTGCCCTCTTTCTTCTTTTTCACAAACAAAGCGGGACATCCCCATTCAGACTTGATTGGTCGAATAAACCCCTTTTTCGACAAATCTTCTAATTGCTTCTTCAGCTCAGCTAACTCATCTGGAGGCATCCAATATGGTCTCCTTGAAATCAGAGCTGTTCTAGGGACTAGCTCAATTCCAAACTCAATCTCCCTATCTGGCGGAAGACCAGGTAGCTCATCCGGAAATACGTCCGGGAATTCACACACTACCGGAATCTGATGAATAGGAGTGACTGCCGTAGCACATGTAACACTTATAAGGTCTGTCCTTCGAGGCAATGGTACTTGGAAAGTACCCTCACCCAGGGGATCCTTAAGGGTAAATACTCGACTTCCCGTATCTATGACTGCTCTCCAATCCTTCATCCAATTCATCCCTATAATGACATCCAAAACTAATCCAGGCATAACTATTAAGTTCACTTGGAACTTCCTGCTACCTAATTCAAGGGTTGCCCCTCGAACCATCTGGTTGGTCAAAACATCAGCCCCTACTGAACTTATACGGTACCCATAACCCAATTCTGTGCATAGTTGTCCATGTTTCTGTGCAAATACTTGACTCATAAAAGAATGCGATGATCCAAAATCAAATAGAACAACTGCAGGGTTTTCGTTGACAGGAAACTTACCAGCAGTGACGGGCTCTCCCTCTGGAATTTCATCCACTGTTGTACTATGCACTCTAGCATTATAAGTCTGCTGCTTCTTCTTAGGCAGGTATGGACAAAACCTCGAGAAATGACCGGGTTGATCATAGTTATAGCAGGGTCCTCTTACTGTCCTAGCAGATCCCACAGCTCCCTTGGAATTGCCTTGTACCGCAGTTGCGGCTGCTTTGTTGGGCTGTACTGCCATCTTGTACGGCTTTTGAGGTCCACGGAAATTCTGACTTCTTGGCTGAGGTGGCCTGAATCTAGCGCCAGGTGCCGATGGGCGATAAGGAGGACAACCTCCCATAGGTGCTCTAGCTTGAGACAGCCCACCTTCAAAGGCTCTCTTACGTGTCTTGGCTGCGGTGCTGGGGTTGTTATTCTTCTCCTGCTTCAGACAGTCGCTGATGAAGTCATTGAATCTGACGTGGTTGTTGGTACCAACATGCTTCATCATTTTTGGATTGAGACCCCTCTTAAAACTAGCTATTCTTTTAGCATCTGTGTCAACCATGTCGGGAGCATAGCGACACAAGTTGTTGAAGGCATACAGGTATTGCGTCACGGTTTTGGTGCCCTGGTTCAACGCTAGAAACTCTCCCAACTTCATTTCGGTCAGCCTGGGTGGAATATAGACTCCACGGAAGGCCTCAGCAAACTCTCTCCAAGAAATTTGAGCATTTGGAGGGAAGGTGGTACGATGGTGCTTCCACCACATTCCCGCCGGTCCTTGCAATTGAAGTGCAGCATATTCCATTTTCAGCACCTCAGTCATCCTCAACACATGGAATTTATCTTCCATCGTGTTGATCCATTCCTCAGCATCGAGTGGCTCTGTTGCTTCCTTGAATACTGGTGGCCTGGTGTCCATGAAATCTTTGAAGCTGCTATATTGGTTCACTCCCATGCCACCACCTTGATTGTTACCACGTTGAACGTTGTTGGCGATGGTTCGAAGAAGATCCTCCATGTTCTTCTGAGATTGTTCCGCGTTGCGCTGACTCCCAAGTAGCTGTGCGAGGAACATCTCGGGGGTAAACAGGGGAGGAGGTGGCAAATGCGGTTCATGGGGAGGTTCATTGTTGTTGCCGTGATTTCCACCACTACCACCACCACCGGTCCCCGTACCGTTAGCACCGGGCTCAGCGGCCTCATACATGGTTCGACGAGTGTTTGTCATCTGCATATTTCAGCAACAAGTATGATTGAGTGAAGCTGTAATAATTGCGAGTGAAGGAAAAATTATGCCATACTGAATTTACTGGAGAGAATAAATTCATACAATAAAAACAGAGGCACAACAATCGCATTCCAATTAAAACAACAGCACTTAATCGAATTACTTCAACGGCAAACATTGCGTCCATACAATCACATTACCAGCATACATACACTGGACTTTTTATGCGTTCAGATATTGCATTCGAAAATCAAGTTCCAACCATATGCCAAGTCTCATACGTTCGAAGCAACACACGATAGATTACATGCCAACAAAAGAAAGGTCATCGCGACAAGACCTAGATACTAGCGCAAAGCAACTAGCCTACTCCTCGGGGCCATCGTCGGGATCGGAGACGTCACCATCGCCCCCAGGTGAAACTGCAGGCTCGTCCTCGTTGTCGTTGTCAACGTCCATGCCAGCGACGTTCGGTGGAGCATATGGGCCAACCCCATTGTAGAGCGCGTGAAACTCCTCGTGCAAGTAGCCGTTGTATTCCTCTAGCTCATCGACCCTCTGCAGCAGAAGGTTTCTTACGTTCCAGGCTTCATTCCTTTCTTGAACCAGCTGTCCAATCATGCGGTCTGCATTGTTGTTGGCTTGAGTCAACGTATGCACTCGCTTCATAGCTCTATCACCTCTCTCAACCGCTTGATCTCGCTATAAGTTCATATTAGCCAACTGCTCCTGCAAGCTAGCTATAGCTCGTGCCTGTCTCTTCTTCTGCTTCTTCCCTTTGAGCTTATCCTCACTACGCAAGCCAGTCAAAGTCCAGTAGGTACTCTCGAGACCCTCATACGCTCTGATGGCGGCGAACATAGCACTCATTGCCTAGTTGTCGCTAGCCTATCCCTCAGCTGGACCTCTGACCAATGCACTTCCCGAAGGCTGAACCCAAATGGCATCATGAGGATCATCCCTAGGAAAAGTACCAGCTAGAGCTGCAGCAAGCTCACTGGGAAATTTGCTCATAATGTCCCTGATGACACGGAAGGCTGCTCCCTCTGCACCCTCAGCTAGAGTGCGACCCTCAAACTCCAAATGCCAACCATCCCAATCTGGAGCATCACCGAGAGCAGGAACCGTGATCTCCACCACTGCAAGTCCATCATCTGCTAACTGGCTTTCATTCCAAGAGTACACCGGCTCTTGACCCTCTGGGTACCCCACATCATGGAGCACTCTCCAAAGCAAAGTCAGCATACCAAATTCGCTCAAGAAGGTGTCCGTGGTGCGGTGCTCCCTTAGGGCCAACAGACGTCGAGGTGTTCTTCCTCCGGTGGACTTACGGGCGGTCTGCTTCGTGCGGGCCATCTGTAGCAAAAGTTCTCTTATTACCCCCAGGAAACATATTTTAGGTGATACAACTTTTATCAAAATGAGATAATCAATTTATAAGGGGAGGAATGCATGAGATGAATGAGATGCACAAGTAACATGATGTATGTACGTGCCGTACGTTCTCACAAACTTAGGAAATAATAATTTCTAAAGACGAATTCGGTGGCATAACAACGATCTCTCAAATACGTAGCTAATACGTTCTACACGATAGCGTTGTTATGTACCTGCAGAAGATTCATTTCAGCCCAATTCCCAATGAATGCATAAAAGCAGTAAAATTTTTTTATCTACACGCTCTACACGAATCCCCAGATACGTGTACAACGGTAGTAACTACCCGAACCATCGTCCTATTGACGGCATCGCCTCCACAGACGGAAGACCCATACATGGGATACCTTTGTAAAACATGCGTAGAACATGTAATTACTCTAGCATCATATAAGCATTCACCCTAGATCGGCGGTGTATCCGATCATGCTCTCACAACTCACACTTACCGAGGCGTAGAGGCAAATGATCCATTCATTACCACTCAAACAAGTGGCACTCATACAATAGCACGCCGTATGAGCGACGAAAGAGAAATATGATGCAAGAACCCTAGTCAGTACTTAATTAAGCCACCTAAAGTCCTTAACTGGGCATAAAGGATATGATCACTGGCACACTTTATAGTTTTAAAAATCACGTTTTCCAAATCCCTTTTTGTTTTAAATACACTTGTGAAGAGTAACATGCTAAACCATGCTCTGATACCAGCTGTGACAGAACCGACCAATTATACGAAATTAAGTAAGAAAATCATCCACCAGAGCAGACGATTGAGCAAACTTAAGCCCGTATAACCCGGTAGTCCGTGAAATCATGAAGGATTTCAAACCAACTTGTGTCCCAGCCATGATCGTAATAAGTTTAGCGGTCACCATCACATATTACATAAAAGTTCGCGATCTCAGATACATCAGAGTTTAAACATAGTTATTACAAACCAGTTCGAATAAAAGTAGCGGAAGTCATTTGTTCAAACCACACACACACACTCACGCGGAGTTTAAATATAGTGCCAGTGAATGACCATCTCCAACAAAAGCATCAGATGAGACGTAAGGAATGACCATGCCCATGGTCCTAAGCATCACCCATCGCAGGATAAAGGCAGTTGATACAGTAGCCGTAATATATCTGCCCATCTACAACAAGTGGGAATAAAACCCTAAGTACGAGAAGGTACTCAGCCAGACTTACCCGACATAACCGAAAATAAATGACACCAAGGATTATGAAGGGCTTTATAGTAGGGTAGCTGACTCGTTTGCAAAAAGAAGCATTTTTTTAGCATTTCAAGAACCTTTCTAAAAGCATTATTGCCAAGTTAATTATTATTAACCTGTCAACTAGATTTGCACCTATACTAGAGTAAACATGTGATTAAGCAGATAACGATAACCCATGATCATTAAACAACTTCCTTACTGTCATATTCATTATAACTGTCCAAGTGTTCCATAACATTTACTACGATGAAGTAACTCAAGTCAAGTGCTCACTATCCAGGAGCGATGGCGATTCGAATCGATTCCTAACCAGCTGGTGATTTATTCCTTACACAAACCTCACTCACCCGCTAAAGTGAGATATTGATCACCGAGTCAACTTTCTAGGAATCTCGAGTTTGCCAGGAACCACATGTACCCGGGGGCCGACCGACTGCACTTTGGTCTTATCATCCCGCCCCCGTATCCTACCACACCTGCTCCGGTACAGTGCGTTGTGGGCAATCTACTCGGCCCGAAAAATCTCCCAGCTTCGCGGTCGGAAGGTACTTTATCCGGCCAGCTAAATGTAAGGCATGCGTTCAACATGACTCGAGGCCCAACAACGGTCGGTCCTTAATCGACACAGACGGAAACACTACAGTCCAAAACTCTGCAAGTCTCCGTCCGGTCTCAACTTCATTTAACACTTAGTTATACCATGACTTCATAGTCATCCAAGCAGATCCAGGTAACCACCTATAGCTCGCAGGTGACAGGAAATTACCTGACTTCTACCGGTCTAAGCCAGCTAAGCATTGACTCGACTGCGGATACTAGGGTAACAAGGATATAGTATAACAAAGGTAAGCAAGGTATAATGCAGCAACGGTTGCAAACAACTCCTGAACGTAATGCATCAATTAAGTAAAGCATTTAATTAAATAATTGCAAACCGGGAGAAAAATGCTCCTGGGCTTGCCTCTCTCGAAGGAGCTCGGACGGTGATCGGGGCACTCCGGAAGTTCCTCAACGTCCTCCTCGTCGGCTTCTGGCACTTCCTGCTGCTGCACCTCGAACTGCTCCTCGGGCTCCTCAGGTATGACGACTGGGTTCTCGGTTTGCGATCCTGTATGATGCAATGCGCGTAAGTGATTATGCAAATGGTGCATCGAAGGAGATGAATGCAATGGATATGTTTAAATGCAAGGTAGTCAACATCATCCAAGAAACTATACTACAAGCACATGTCATCTACTGCATTCTCTTCTACTACTAATATGTTAAATCAACATATCTTATGAAATGCTTCAAAGATACACCAAAGCTTTACTAATTTCTTAATCCCACTTAAAGCAACACTTGCTTAAACCCTAATTAATAATAGGTTTGAATAGCAACATACATTTCTGATGCTCCTAAAAATCTAAGAAAATTACAGTAGCATAATACTACCCTAAACAGACTACCATAAAAATTTCATGGCATTTGGATAAGTAAACTATCCTACACAAAAATGACAAGCTATAGCATAAAAATGAGCATGAAATTACTTTGTACTATGAAAAGTGTCAAACAACAGAATTAGTATTTTTCCTAGGTTCTTAATAGCATATAATGACTGTCCAAAAATTACCACATGCATGTTTTATACAAAGTTTGCTCTCTAGCAAAAATAACAAAAATCAGCCATTAAAGGCACTTGAACTACACCTCAAAATTTTCCCACAGCACATGCATGAAACATATTTTTCATAGGAAGTACATGACCTAAGAAGATTAACAAACTTGAAATCATATTTTTCTGCAGACTATAGATTTTTCTACATATTTTTCAAGTTATCAGCAATATCCATGATTAAATAAAATCCTACAGAAAAGTATCCCAAACATGACATGCAATAATTTTTCCAAGTAGATCTGGTGATAAGGAACCTAGAAAATTTTGTTTCAACAAATTTGGAGCAAGTTTGATCATCCAAACATTTTTCAAACCATTTCAGATTTCAAACAATAATTAATAAATGGAAATCAATTCATTTAAGAAATACTGGGCCGGCCCGTGGGGAACAGCTGGCCCACGGCCATCATCGGCCTGCGTGGCCCGAGCATGAGGGAGGGGAGATGGCCCAATAGGGCGTCAGCCCACGGCCTGGCTCGGCCTGGCCAGCCGAGGCAGAGCGCCTCGCCGGCGTTTGCACAGGCGCGGCGGCGCGGCGTACTTGCGGGCGGGCGCTTCCTGGCCACGGTAAACCATGGAAAGGCGCGCACAAAGGTCGCGGGGGCAGAGCGGTGCTGATGCGCGAGATAAGGAAGACCGAGGTGGAGCGGTTCACCGGCGCGGGCACGAGCTCCGACGAGCTTGGCCATGGCCGAGCGGGGAAGAAAATGGTCACCACGGCCTCTCACCTCACCTACGGCAGCCACACACGGTCGCAACCGAAAGGGCTTGACGAGGCGGAGCTGCTGGCGCGAGGAATCAGAGAATGAGGCGAAGGAGGGGGAGCAATTCGCCGGCGGAACGACCGCGGCGCTCGGTGGCGGAGCTCACTGCGCGCGGAAGGAGCTGCTGCGGCTGGCTGAGTGCGGAATGCTGCGCTCGGATAGCGTGAATGCGGAGCTGCGGTGGCGTGATATCGGCACGGTGCGCGTGCTTGCGGGGGCCACGGGACGCCACCCGGCCGGCGTCACCGGCATGCGCTCGCCACGCGGCGCGGCGTACCTGACGCGGTCGGGCGCGGCGCGCGGGAGGAGAAGGCAGCGTGTGGTGGACTGGGCCACGGCGAGCCAGCTGGGCTGAGGCGAAGGCGGATGAGCTGGTGGCGGGCGCGGAGGCAGGCCGGGCCGCCTGTGCGGCTGGGCCGAAAGCGAGGCGGCGGCCCATGAAGGAGAAAAAGTCCTTTTTCAATTAGATTTTCAAGAAATTTTTAAATGCCCTCTTTCAAATATTATTTTGATCAAGAAAATGACCTCTTTTGAAAATGTACCAAAAATGAAAGTTGTTTAGAATTTAATTCTCTACAACTTTGCTTTTATGACCAAAGCCAAATTCTTTCTAGATTTTGAATTGTAAATTCAAAGTCCAAATCTAACTCAAACCCTAATTTTTGGAAATTACTTTGGAAGCAAAATTTTGAATTAATTTGAATAAAAACCTTGCTCCAAAAATTGTGCTAAACAATTCTAGATGATTTACAAGCATAACCAACAGTTTCTACTCAACTAGCATGCAAGAATTAGAGCAAAACAACTCTAATAAGTGTATGCATCATTTACGTTTCACAAACATGTTTCGTATGTTTCGAAGTAATGTTTCAGTTGTTATATGCAAGATTATGCAGGTATGATTAGGATGCTTGATGATGCACGATATGTATGATTAGCAGTGCCTAAATGCAGGCATAACACCGGGGTGTTACAACATCCTTTAGGAAATGATTGTGAAAATGCTAACACACATACACATGGCGGTGTACACTTGGTGGTGTTGGCACATTTACAAAGGAGGTGGTGTTTGTAGCGCTTTCGGGAAAATGGAATGCCTATTTTCTATTGCGCCGGATGCAAATTCTTGGTGGTTAGCTCATTGGAGCAAGGGTGAAGAAGTTAGAAGTGAAAACGAGTTGGTCGCAAAGATGCCAGTGTCGGTCAACTGACCGGACGCTGGATCTGAATGCACCGGACGCTGGAAGGCTGCGTCTGGTCAGGCTGACGTACGGTGACGCAGTAGCTGGAGAGTGACCGGACGCTGGCTGCGTCCGATCGCGTTCGACCGGACGCGTCCGGTCATGCTCGGGAGCTTACTGGAAACGACCGGACGCTGGGGGTTGAGCGTCCGGTCAGTAGAAGCTAGAGCGTCCGGTCAGGTCAAGTGACTGTTGGAATCGGGACACATGGTCGTCTGTGGGCGACCGGACGCTGAGGTCCAGCGTCCGGTCAACACGACCGGAGCGTCCGGTCGGCCCGACCGTTGCCCAGTGAAGGGGTAACGGCTAGTTTAGCCCCTGGGGCTATAAATAGAAGTGGCCTTCGGCCATGGCTACTGTGGAGCACCTCAAGGGACTTAGTGTCCATGCTTGTGAGTGCTTGGGAGCCCTTCATCACACATATACTTGATAGTGATCATTCGATTGTGTGAGTGAGCGATTCTAGTGCGATTGCATCGTGAGGTTGCATCGAGTGGCACTAGGTGATCGAGTTGCAAGCCGGTGGTGCTTGTTACTCTTGGAGGTTGCCACCTCCTAGACGGATTGGTGGTGGTCTCCGTCGAAGCCCGCAAGAAGCTTGTGCGGCGCTCCGGAGAAGTGCTTGTGAGGGGTACTTGTGCTCGCCCCGCGGGAGCCGCGAAGAGCAACTCTAGTAAAGCGTGTCATTGAGCTACCCTCACTCAAGGGGTAGGTTCTTGCGGCGCCCGACATGCGGGCTTAGCGGGTGATGCTAATTAGCCGCCGAACCACCAAGTGAGCAGTCGACACAATGGGGACTAGCGTGTTGGCAAACACGTGAACCTCGGGAGAAAAATCATCGTGTCAACTTTGTTCTTCTCGTTGGTTTGCATCCCCATTACACAAGCTTGCAATTACTTTTATACATATTAAGCTTGTGTAGTTGCTCTTGTAATTAGATAGCTTGTGTAGCTTGCTAATTACCTTCTTGCTTGTGAAGCATAGAAGTAGCTACCTTGCGTGACTAATTTGGTTTTAGTAACCTTGTTAGTCACATTGCTTAGTTTGTGTAACTAAGTATTTGCGCTCTCTAATTAGGCATTGGTTGCCTTGTTATTGAGCATTGCTAGTGAGCTTAGTTAGCTTTGTGCTTTTGCTTACTAGCATGTGTAGGAGCTCCCTTGTTGTTTAAAGTACTAGTGGCATAGGTTTGTGTGACCTTGCTCCTAGAATTGTTTAGGAGAGCTCTAGCTAGCCCGGCACCTTTGTTGCATATTTGTTATCTTTGCAAGGTGCTAGTGAACATATATAGTGGGGTGTAGTCTTGGCTAGACCGTTAGTTTAAATTCCGCATTTGTATCGGTTAGCCGACGCGATTAAATTTTAGAAAAGACTATTCACCCCCCCTCTAGTCGCCATCTCGACCCTTCAAGGTCCCCATCTAAATTTGAACTCCAAGCCCCCACACTTGAGACCTGGTCTTAGTATGGTGCTTAGACCTCCACCATTCTTCGTCTCCAATCAGTCGGTCCGGAAAGAGCTGGAACCCACGACAAGAGCGTAACGAGCCTTCCCGCTCCCATAAGAAAGTATATGCTCAGGATAATAAGTCTGTGACCTGACTACCATCCACAGCAACGGATGATCCTCAATCGACACAGGCGGAACAAGTGCAATCCGAGCCTCACTCAAATGCCTAACCAAGTCCAGATCCAAAGTACCATTCCGCTCGGTCTCCAATTATCATTCATATATATATATATATATATTCCATGTGATAGTAATATAATAACAAGAATAATATCTTTCTTATCTCTCGCGAGTGATAGGTAATCACTCGACTTCTACCGGATCCTATAGTATAGCAATCTACATGATCCTGATATACTAGTAGGACTCATAAGGTAAGGTCGTATATGTGCAAGTGGTTTTCATCCAACTCCTTAAAACTTAATGCACAAGCATAAAATAAAGTGCAGAATAATAAGGGTTATACACCGGGGCTTATCTGGACAAGATATAACCAAGGATTAGCATTCCATCATAGTGACACGATCATCAAAGCACCATCTTTTCTGCTACTCCGATCATTTTCACGATCCATCGTTGTTCCTATTATGACATACGTGGATGCAACGCAGAGACGTAAATAATCAACGGCAACTGTAACTCTAAAATACGATTACGCTCCTCACACTAATTAGCTAACTTTAATGGCTAACGTACTGGTCTACGTATCCACTTCGTTAAGTAAGACTTCGCCTCTAAAAAATGTTTTAATTCTAAAATCCCAAGGTGTTACGACGTTTTATTGATTAAACATATATTTTTGAACTTGGACTCATTTAGCTATCTTAGCAAACTAATTATTACGGAGCTACAAAATTACAGTGAGCACCTAATAATACTAGGAATTTACTGTAAAAGTTTCAGAGCCAATACTAACACTAATTTATTCATAAAAATTCCTACAAGCTTATATTTTAACAATATTAAGCATCTCAAATTAATCATTTAACTCCTAAAAATACTATAAAACTATGTGAATAAAATATACTAGCAGATAGATCATGATTTTAGGAACCTAACAAAATTGGTTTCACAATTTTTGGTTAACTATAATTTTATATTAAATTTAAAAGCTTACCTTAGAAACTAAATTAGAAAATATATTAGAAAAAGAAAAAGGGCTGGCAGCGACCCTCCTGGCCTGACAGCCCAGCGCGGCGCGGCTGCGCGCGCGTCACGACGGCCCAGCAACGGCCCAAGGCCAGGGTACCCGCGCGCCCTGTGCTTTTAGATAATAACATGACTACTATGCGTACTATTCTTACCGTCAGTAACTTTACAACCAAACCCTCAGATGTTTTTGCCTTTACCACGGGGCGGTCCCTGGGGATCCCCGCGCGCGCCGACACGGCGGCCGACGACATAAGGCGGTTATGCCGCACAACCTAGGTGTTCTACGATGAAAGTAAGGGGCCGACCTCCATCTACAGCTAACCACGCAAGGACTGGTAGCGGTTAGGGACTCGGAGGCGCACTGTTGCGGGCTGCAGCGGCGAGCGGCTATCCGCGGTGGCGGCACGACTGTTCTGGCGAGCCTACGCCCTCACGGCAAGGTAGATATGGCGAAGAAGCATCAATAGCTCACCGTGATGCACGCCCTACTGACGGTTGAAGCAGGGAAGCACTGCAATGGTCTAGCCACGTGCGACCGAGTGGGGCGACGGCGCTCTACGATGGACACCAATGCGTCATCCCACCGACGACGAGCACCCTGGCCAAAATAGTGCGAGCACTGGATAGATGGAGTCAAAGCGAGTTCAGGGTTACGAGCAATTGAACTGCTACCACTTCGACATGCCTTACCTCTCAACCCACCGATTTGGCGGCGCCCATGACCGGCGATGAGCACAAGGCCAAATTACCGATCGGCAGGGCATGATCGAGCTTGAGGGGAAGGAGACGGCTAGCCTACTTCCTAAGCTACCCGTTAGAGCAAGGAATTGAACGGCGAAGCTGCTGACGCTAGACAAATTGGAGGGTGGAAAAGCAGAGCTCAAGCCATGGAGGAGCACACGAGTGAGCACGAACGGATTAAGATAGGCGGCTCTGATCGATAGTAGCAACATGAGCACATACGCACAGGCAGTGAGACAGTGGAGGGATTGGCGCAACATGCTTGAAGTGGAGCGACCGAATCCGAGCCGGTCACATCGGCGTCGGCTAGCGAGGGTAAGTCAGGCAGGAAGGCATCCCATCGCCACTATGAGCAGGCCATCGACCAGACATGGCGGCAGCGGCATACGCCAAGGGCACGACGTGGTAGGTGATATGAGGGGTGAGGTGGACACCACGTCGACTGAGCGATGCAGCCGCAACCATGGCCGGGATGGGAAAGGTGGCAGCGAGGCAGTAGTGCGGCGACCAGCTGCAGCTAGGCGATGACAGCGGCCCGCCAAGGCTGGTCACGGCCACCCATGGCCAGATAGGCCGACCGGGCTCTGCATCGCAGTGCGCAGAACGCAGCCAGCCGCACGACGCCGAGCGGCTGCACGAGGTGACCACGCGCACGGGCCAGACATATGACATGCATGAATTTTAAAGCGAAGCAAAGGCTGCCGATCATCTCAACTAAAGTTCAACCAAACCCACTAACCTAAAGTCGACACTACCAGCTAGCTAGCGGAGCAATTGTCATGACCCGAGAGCAACCAGAGAGGGAGATACAAGGGTGCCAACTTGGGTTTGTCACCGGAGTGCCGGTTCACAAACAGAGCGCCAACAACGTGGTTACAATGCGTTCTAAGGAGGGTTGGACAGTTTTAGAGCGAACAACGTGACATCCAACACAATTTCGACCTATGCCATGCTCAAGCACTCACTTTGATGCAATCAACAATACCATAACATGCAACTAGTGTTTAAACATTTTTGTTAGAAATTAAATGTCAAAATAGCATTGTTTTACTACTTTTCCATACTTAGAAAAGTTAAGGATTCAATTCAAACTAACAGCCATTAACACTTTTGTTAGAATTTTTAAAAGGCCTAAACCGTATTAACTGCTACCAACCAGTATTTCATGTGATAGTCCATACCTTATACTAACCCATAGGAGCAAAATATTTAAGCACCATTTAACTATTTTGCTCAATATAATTCGTCAAAAATAGTATTTTAACAATAGTTCAAGTGTTTTCCGACTTAACGAAAAGAGCTTATCTTAACATCAAATTTGATTTTTGAGCTCAAAAAACAATAGTTAACAACATCTATTTTCCAAAAGTTAAAGTTGCATTTTTATCTACTAAACTTGTACTTTAATTTTTATTTAAGTATTAAATACAAGTTATGTTTCATCCTTGTTCCTAGAAAAAAAATTTCGCCTCACGTGCATTATAAATTTTTAAAACTCGGAAACTTGTTAAGCTAATCCTTCTTGGTCCTAAATTTCGGTGCTAAGCAAGCTCATAACACCAGGGTGTTACACATCCACAGATAACATTAAGGCCACGCTTCACTGAAAAATATGATACAAGTTTTAAAACACAACTACAATAAAAAAAACTTAATCCACAATCATGTGCCTTTTGTTTCATTCGAACTTGTAGAGGACTTCCATCACCACAATTTCCAGGATGCACCAACCATCTTTAGTGGAGCTCTCTCTTTTCCTTGTTAGACATCTGTGACCATTATCAAATCCTACCAAAGACCTTCATTCATAAGCTTAAACAACCATTTACTTAAATGATATTCATTTTTTACTACTAAGTTTTTTCTGGATTCTTTCCTCAATTAACAACCTGTCTTTGTTCATAGTCTTACGATAATGCATTGGGATTCCCAGATATAAGGAAAAATTCCTTCTTTACACCAAAATAGTTTCACATATTCTCAGTTCCTTTTCTTAGTAATCCCAATAAAGCAAAAAGTTCACTCTTATGGAAATTTATTTTGAGGCTAGATAACTTTTCAAACGTACATAGTATCAATTTTAATTTTTTCAATCCTTCAACTTTCACGAGAGTTTGATTTTCAACCCTCAACTATGAAATCGGGTACCAAATACCCTCCAATTGTAGAAACTAGAGAAATTTGGTCCACTAGCTAGTTTCAAAGGTGGTGTTCTATTTTCAAAAATAATAAAAATTGTTCTAGACTCTAAAAATCACAACTTATTTATTTTAAATAAAAAAATATGAAACTAATACCATTTTTTTATAAAAAATCATTTATTCATTGGTGATCTATTTGGAGTCATTTGAATCTTATTTGTTCATGTTTCTAATTATAAACCATACCACAAGCAATAAAACAATAGGAATAGAAATAAATAAGTTCCAAACAATTATAAATAGATTACCAACACTTAGATAGCATTTTTAGGAAAATGGTATTAGTTTCATTTTTTATTTAGAATACATAGTTTTTTTTTTATTTTTTAGAGATTTAAACATTTTTTTTATTTTTAAAAATAGGAATCCGCCTTTGAATCTAGCTAAATGACTAAATTTGTCCGGTTTCATAGTTGAGGATTGAAAATAGAACTTTGCTTGTGTAAGTTGAAGGTTGAAAATTATTGGACTTTACCCTAATTGGAACAATTTTGTGTTAGAAGATAGGGATAGATATACATATATAACAATTGATAATAAAAGTCTTTTAACTTCCTTGCGTCATTTTTAAAGGTTGATCTCCATATATCGTTGTAAATTTTGGAATGACATTAATTTCATTTCAAAGCTCCTGTACGTCAGCTATGTAGTATGTATGGTACTTTACTTTAATTTTCAGTTGTACATATTTTTTCAAAGATCACATATATATAGAAGTATAGAAAAATTGCATCTATGTGCAGGCGGCGGGCGGTAACACAGTTAGCTAGGTATGGTATACGTACCCCAATTAAGTTGAAGCTAGACGCTGACGCCGGCGCCGGCGCCGGTGAAACAAACCGTGACGATGAGCAGAACGGCAGACAATACGAGTATATGCCCTATTCGCTTGGCTGATCTTTACATATATAGTCTTGGCTCGCTTGCCGGCACGGACTGGTTGGTTGCGGGACACCCAGATGCCGGCCGTAGCACAACTCCAGCACTCCGACGACGGAGGCAGGCAAGCACTTGTAGTACAGGACTAGAGCATCGCGCTCACGCCCGGTGTTGTCCTGAATTATGAATCAAATAAATTATATGTAATGAAGGAAGAGAATTTACATATCAATTCAAGGTGAGGGTGCGGATACGATAGAATTAAAGCCGCATGTGGTAGGAGTATTTTGGATATGTATATATGTATCTCGGAGATCTATCATGGGCCGGCTGATAAATAAATAAATAAAAAGTAAAAAAAGCTATAAAGGATCCATTATATATCAGCGTGATCGGCTGGGGCTGGCTAGCTGGCCTGGCTGTCCAACCCCCTCACATGGATACTATTCACATGAACTAGCCAGCAGTATTTTTCTTTCACATAAATGAACCAACAATAATACGAATCAGCCAACCAAACATGTTGTAAATTACCAGGTGTGTTAAGAAGTAGACGAATAAGGCACGGGAGGTCCCCTTGTAAAAAAAACCCTCCTATGGTGGAGGTGATGGTGCCGAGTCCGATGAGGGCGATGATTTGACCTACCCTCTCTATGTAGTTACCTACTTCGTCATCAGCGCTTGCTCAGGGAGCCCCAAAGTTTCCGATCACTGGGAACACGCAAAGAAAAGAAAAAACGAGAGGTAGTAATGATCACTGAGCAGTAACAGAAGGCATGTAAACGCGTCTAAACAGTCCCCACGGTCTAGAAACGATTTAATAATGTACACACGTTGGGACACGCGCGCATATTTGCAAGTAAATTTCTAAACAAACTAGCGGTATTGTCTAAGAGGTGATTACGGATCAGCATCAAATTAATAGCATGATTAGCCTCTTGTTCCCATCCTCTTTTCTTCTATTTTGATTAATCAAAACTAGCCCTTTATTTTTGAGAAAAAAATGATAATTTATTTAAAAAAAATTATACTTAACTATCCCACCATTCCAAATTGTAAAACGCTTTGACTTGTCTAGATACTTAGCTTTCGGTCTTTTGCTATGTATCTAGACGTAGTGCATGTTAAATACATATAAAAACTATGTATTTTGGAAACCCAAAATGTCCAATAATTTGAAACGAAGGGAGTAGCTCATGACAGTGTCATTCCTATAGTTAGACAAAGAGCAAAAAGACAATTACCAATAAACCCTCAATGATAAAATCTAAATTATATGTATAATTGATCTCAATTAAATGGCTAGAAAATAAAAAAAATGGAAGTACCCGGAAGTATCATTGATACCTTCTAACCATTATAAAAGAGCTATAAATAGATATATAAGATGTATATACAGATCTTTCCCCATTGGCTTCCTTTTTCTTTAATACAACAGGCAACTCTCCTGCCATGTTCACTTCAAAAAAATAAAGAAATTGCCCAAAACATGTTACAAAATGACTCGGAATATATCTACAACTTTGCTCTCCGACTGCTAAAACCGAGTGAATCTAAATAAAAAATCAGGAGACCTGCTCTATGGAGAGGCAAAATCCTTTCCACAAGCTAAGGGGTCAGTAACAAATAGCGTTGGTAGCACCCATAATAGCGGCCCTCTACCGCTACAGCTATAAGGTAGCAGACCAAAGATAGCATGTTAGAACTTAGTGTCTGCTATAGCACTTACCATCCGCTATTGCAAGCTGCTATTGTAGTTTTTTTTGGACATCCGCTATTGTAGTTGTTAAGGCGCTATTCGCTATATGTATGGGTGATGATATAGATGGTCCAATCATAATAAAAATATAAAGATGGTAGTTTGAACCATCGTAAAAAATGATGGGATGATGATATCATTCTCAACTAATATAAGAACTTAATCATAATTTGTCTCTACATGTTTTATTTACATATCTTATTCAATTATATGCTTCATGTGATTTTATATCAATTAAATGTAATAATCGACTAAACATTTATAGTTGTATAAGCAAATATGTTATTAGTATTGGCATATGCTCAAAAAATTTAATTATCTTTAATATTTTGTTATTGGAACTTAGTGTCCGCTATAATACCTGCTATCCACGATGCGCTATGTCGACACGAATCTGCTACGAAGCCGCTAACCGCTATTTATTAGCTCACCTCCGAAGAGGCGGAATCCTTTCCCCGATTTGGATGTATATATACTCCTCACAGTGAATTTCCGTGTGGTAGTCTAAGCTAATAAATGGTACCTCTATCTTTTTATTTGACAATTTCCGACATCAACTTTTGGTCAAGTACCCGAAGTTTCCGATCACCGGACCCAAGCAAAGAAAAAAAAAGAGAGGCAGCAGTAACCACGGAACAGTAATAAAAGACACGCCTAATTAAACGACTGTGACCGACTACTCGTCGTTCAGATGACCTGGTATCCAATATGCCAGCAAAATTCAGCCTGTTCGCTCATGATTTATCAGCTAATGAATAGTATTTTTCTCTCACACCAAATCAGCCGACGGTACTTTCAGCCATGGCTTATAAGCCAAACAAACCCAAATAAACAGGGCGATTGACTGTGAGCAACTGTAGATCTCCTGTACTCCTAGACGACTGTGAACCGATGGAAATACGCCTGCAACACCGAAGATATACCCGGTCAGAGAGAAAACTCGACTATGCTTCGGCTATTATATATAGTAAAACAATTGAAAAGGTTCCTCCGTAAAAGGTTATTTTGAAATAAACAATAATAAGGACACGGCTGTGATGCCTATAAATTCTAATCTTCCACGGTATACAAATTAGACTTCTTTCAATTTATCTAGCAGCTTATTTTCAGTTAATAAAGTGTGCTGGCAATAACAATTTCCCCCCACAAGCTAACACAAAACGGCAGCTACCAGCGATCTCAAACTTCACAACTTAATATTCAGCATGCCCTTTTTTTTAACAAAAATTGGCGGGGACGGATAGTCCCCACCTGATATATCAACCACGACACCGAGAGACATCGATAGTGGAGGGTTGTCACCCTTACAAGGAGGTAGGTGTGAGGCTACCTTCGGAACATGTTAACTCAGCCCGTGTTTAGTTCGTAAAAAGTTGAAAATTTGGCCACCGTAGCACTTTCGTTTTATTTAGTAATTAGTGTTCAATTATGGATTAATTAAACTCAAAACGTTCGTCTCGCAATTTCAAAAAGGGTGAGGCTACCTTCGGAACATGTTACCTCAATCAATTATTATGGGCATGCTTGTACCTTTACTAGGCACGGTTTTGTCTAGCTGAGCCAATTAATGAAAATAGTACATCTGAGAATCTCCACTAAAATATTTTTTATGTATGGTTCATGCTATACGGTGTCAACGAGCTATCTTGTTAGTAGAATTGAGATTGCGTTGGAATTTATTTGGGGTGTTTTGTTAATCGTAAAAAATTAGCAATCTTTCACAACTATTCACCCTTCTGATTGCCTATATATACCTTAGTGTGAATGGGTCCTACAGTTTATTGTACCGCAAAATTTATATACTCTAGCAAATAGTTTTGGTAGCATAGAGACTCTACATAAGTTTCCTGCATTGCAGAAAATAAAGAATCATTTTTAGTGATCTCGATCTAAAGACGCTTTTTAGTGACTGCTACATGCTATACATATGTAATATAAATATAATATAATAGTATATGTTATTTATCTCGGCCCAAGGAAAAACAAACAAATAAATAATTTTGCATACGTGATACACAGTAACACAGTTGATATTAAAAGGAATGATGAACATTTGAATTGTCACTTAAATAAAATGTTGAATGCTAAACACCAGGAGAAGCTGCATTTTCTGGTTGTGACACATGCAAGCTCCCCAAATAGGAATTGCAATGCATGCCATATAGTCCTTTAATTGGCGAGCCAAATGTTTGGGAAAATTTTTATATATAGATATCAGGAGAATAAACTCCATGTATAACGCATCAATGGGTAAGGGCGGCAGAGGGCGGAGGTGAAGCGGGCGCAGCACCGGCACAGGCGATGGGTAAGGGCGGCGCTGGGGAGGAGGAGGCGGAGCGGCAGCGCAACGAGGTGCGGGTCGATGGGGATGGGGATGGCATTTTTTTTTTGTTTTTCTATACGACGGGGGCGGCGACGTTGAAAGAAGCTTCCTGAAGCCATTCGGAGAGGAGAAAAGAAGGAAGGAGAGGACAAAGAGCTACAGGGTAACAGTGTAACTGTAGCCAACTGCCGTACATCTACACATGTATTGACCACCCTGAGGACGCTAGCTGCCAAGGTTTACAATACCGGTAAGAAAAAAATTTCGGTCCCCAGCGATAAATACAAAATTTCGGAAATATCGGTTCAAATTTAAATAAATTTAAATTGAGTTTTAAACAAATTTGGCATCATTTCACTAGAAAAACTCTATAATCCATCATACATCATAAATTTATATAACATCGACGAAATAACATAATATATCACAGAAGTAGAGCTGCAGTAATACAGTGCGCTGACGGTGGGCGAGCTGCATATACTAGTGTCCTCCAATGTGTGAGTGAGAAAATTAAATAAATTTGAAGAAATTTAGGGCTTTGATAAGACTAGATGATATGGAGGGTCATTTTAGTGTGGTTTGGTGTAATTTTAGAGTGAAAGATGAATTTAACCGAAAAATTTTGACCGATACAAAAAAAATTTCGGACCTCAGCAAAAAAGCGATATTTCGGAAATTTCGCCGCGCCCCATTCCCCAGTGCTCGTGCCATGCCACCATCACTCTCCCACGCCCCCTGACTCTTCGAACTACATAAAACACGTGCAACATGAAACACTTGATTGCAACATACATCTGAAACAGATGAAACATCGGGAACATACACTTGCAACATATGTGTGAAAACATATGCAACATCTAGATAGAACACTTGCAACTTGCAACATGAAAACACTTGCTGCAACGGAAGACTAGAACAGATAAAACCTTTGAAACATACTGTTGCAATATATGTGTGAAACATATGCAACATCCAGATCAAAACGCTTGCAACATACGTCTGGAACAGATAAAATATTTTGAACAAACTCTTGCAACATGTCTCTGAAATATTTGCAATATATGCAGCACGTGCAACATCCATGATCTACTTTTGCAACATCCATATTAAACAAGTGCAACATACCTCATAAACGTCTGAAACACTTGAAACATATATTTGCAACATAGGGGAGGGGAGAGCCTGTGCCGATCAATTCCGGCCGTCGGGGTGGGAGCCCGTGGCAAGTGGCGGCATACGAGCACCGCTAGCATCCAGCACCAGCGGCGCACGTGAGCACCAATGCCACCAGCTTGGGTCGGCCGGCCGGGCGGCGCGTGTGACAGGAGGGCGTGAGCGAGCGGTGATAGATGGGGCGCGCGGCAGCAGCGAGGGGGGAGTGCGCATCCGCGTCCAGGACGGGGCAGCGGCAAGGCGCTGCGACAAGGGAGGATGAAGCAGAAGGAATAAGGATGGGTGATTTATTTTTAATAAACTTGTGGGTAAAGAGGCGGTGTAAAAGCTCAAACAACGAGGCAGTGGGCCTACCGGAGCGTCCGACGATTTGTGCTCGTGTCGAACGTAAAACGCGTAGCATTACCGTAAATTATGCCTTTAAAATTGGACTCCATTCACTCATCCATTCTTTCTATAAAACATTAAAACAACACAAATACGGAATACTCCAATATACATGTATGAGCCTAACTATACCTTTTGTGCGTGAATGTTTTTTCTTTTTCCTTTTACGTCAGTAGTATACGTACTATATAATGCTGTTCCGATTCAGTCCAGCTAGCTTGTGCCAATATAAATATACAATCTCTTCATACAAACTTCTTGGTGGTGGCCGTGGCAGCATTATCATCGCCGGCGTTTTTTTTAGCCCTGACGGCGACCGAGCCATCGTTGCCGGCGAGCTTCATGTACTTGTCCTTCCTGGTGAGCGTGGTGCACTGAAACCCGAGCTCCTTGGCGATGACCCTCTGCACGTGGTTGGCCACGTCGACGGCGCTCCTCCCGCCGGCGCCGCACGTCTCCTCCGGCCGCAGCGGCGGCAGGAACGTGACGTCGTACCCGGGCCGCGGGTTCATGTAGAAGAAGTAAGGGTCCAGCCACTTCCACCCCCTCGCCGTCGACCCGTAGTAGGTCCCCTGCCGCGCCTCCATCGCCACGGGCACGATCCGGTCCGTGAGCTCCGCGAACAGCGCCGAGAACCGCAGCAGGCAGGGCTCCCGGCACGTGGTCCCCTCGGGGCACACCACCACGTCGCCCTCCGCCAGCAGCGCCGCCATGCGCGCCGCGTCGGTGGCCCGGTCCCGCGACAGTGCCACGGCCCGGATCGGCGAGATCGCCGTCGAGAGGCGGCTCGCGCTGTACGTCACGCACGACACGGGCCGACCCAGCGCCACGGACAGGATGATCGGGTCCAGCGCCGTGCGGTGGTTGCACACCAGGAGGGAACCCGGCGCACCCGGCGCCGGGGGCGGCGGCGGCGTCCCCCGGACGCGGAGGCGGATCCCCGTCAGTCGGTACGTGTGGCGGACCAGGCGTACGGGGATCATGAGGTTGAAGAAGACGCGGAACAGCGCCAGCAGGAAGCCCACCGGGAGGTAGGCCAGCGCGAACAGCGCCTGCGCCGGGTCCGGGCGCTGGACGAGGCGGCCGTCGTGGAAGACGGCGCGGGACAGCAGCGTGTCGGCGGCCGCAAGCGGCGCGCGCTTGTCCGGAGGCACCATGTAAGCTTCCTGCCACACCACACAGACACAGCACAGGGTACCGCAATCAGTCAATTAGGTCCAGTTTAGTTGTAAAAAATTTTACAAAATTTTTTAAGATTTCTCGTCACATCGAATCTTTAGACGCATGCATGAAGCATTAAATATAAATAAAAAATAAAATTAATTACACAGTTTAAACGAAATCCACGAGACGAATCTTTTAAGCCTAATTAGACTATGATTGGACATTAATTGTTAAATAACAACGAAAACTACTACAGTGCTATTTTGCCAAAATTTTCGGATCTAAACGAGCCCTTAATATCTTTTGTGTGTGTGTGTTTTTGCGAAGCAGACAATTACATACATTCAGATTCAGTAGATGCTGAGTGAAGTGGCTGATAATTTTTTGACCGTAGGTGTACTATTTCTCAAAGTCATCATCTTCACAATAAGAAAAATTCCTTTTTTCCCCCTAGACTACTGTGGGAGCTTTAGTAGAAAGGTTTGCAGCCACACACACAAACAGGGTGCCAAAGATGTGACAGCTGGTGCTACAAGAACAGGTATGGCATTTGTTTGACTTGATGAGGCAAAGAAGAACAAATCCTAGTGCTTGATTGCTTACTAAACTCAGAGTCATAATTTAATCCAGCAACAAAATTTAATTTTAATCCACCTGAATGCATCGTATCGAAAAGCTTAAATTTTTGTAATAAGCAACCAAAAAAGTACGGATAGTCGAAGGCGATTCATTACTCTCGTACCTTGCAGATGGCCATGAAGTCGTGGTCGCTCTCGCGGTCCCCGAGCCCGACGTCGGGCAAATCCCCACTGGCGAAGAGCCTCCGCACGACCTCGGCCTTCCTCTCCCCGACGAGCACGGCCTTGATCCTACCCGTGAACCTGGCGTCCCCGAACGCGCAGAAGGTCTCGAGCTCGGTCCCGGCGACCTCGGCGCCGAGGAACCCGCGGACGAAGTCCCCCACCATGACGGCGGGGGACGCGGTGACGACGACCCTCCGCCCCTCGCCGCAGCCGCGGAACACGGCCCAGGTGTCGGCGCGCACGCCGGCGGCGTAGTGCCGCGGCAGGACGCCCCGGGCGACGGCCTCGACGTCGCGCACGCGGAGCCCCGCGAACGTGACGAACGCCAGCACCGCGATGGCCGCCGCCTCGGAGACCATCGTGTAGAGCGCCAGGAGGAGCGGCGCGACGAGGAGGAGCGCCAGCGCGCGGACGCAGGAGCCGGCCTCGAGTGCTACGAGGAAGTAGTAGGGGAACGCGGAGGAGGAGGCTAGCAGCGTGCCGTCCAGGTCCGCGGCGGCGGTTCGGCGGACCCGCGCCGACGCGTCGTAGGACGACACCGGTGGGAACCTCGCGCTCGCGCTCGCGGCGGGGGGCGCGGGGGCCACGGCCATGGCGAGAAAGACGATGGTGTTGGTGTCTGTCTGGGTCGGAAAAGGTTGGTTCTTGGAAGGCGACTATATGGTTGGACTTGGTGTCGCGGCGGCGGCTGCGTTTGTTGAGCGGCCCAACGCTGCGGTTGACGGGGACGGCAGCAGAGGTGGTGATCGGAATCGGAGCAGAGAAGGGAGGAGGAATCCGAGCAGGCGTGGAGTTGGGTGGGGGATCGGATTCCGAGTCGACCTCGCGCACATGAAGCAGGCGTTTGTGCCCGGATTGGTGTGGCCTCAAAGGGGAACGTGAAGAAGAGACGGTGACAGACAGACGAACAAATTACTACAAATTAGGCGTCGTATCTGTGGTCAGACTTGCCAATCTGCAGGCCAATCGGGGTTGGTTAGCGCTTGCTTCTACTTTTGCCGTTGACCGAGGCGACGTGGATTTCTTTCATGGGGATTACTGTAGATTACAGTGCAGTACCCTCCGTGGAATGTGCTGCTCCATGGAAGTGGGTGATGTGCACAGGTAAACTGCCTGCCGACTTGGATGGATACGGTGGGTGACCTTCACTTGGATCGATGGCGATGGATCATCTCTAGACGTCAGAGTGTTTGGCAAGAGCAGCAGTCGGCCGTTGACCAACAATCCTCTAGGAGTAACTCCTGCCTGCTTTCAGGCTTTCAGCTTTCGGCCTTTCCCTCCTTTCCACCGTAATACGGTAATATATAGTCGATACAGTGGAAATCATCTCATCTCATGTGCCCCACGTATGAAGGATTTTTTTTTTTTGAGCAGATTGGGCAAGTGCTCTGCCTTTTCATTTAGTAGATAGATAGCAAAAGAACAATCTGTTACATGTACAGAGTTGAATGAGGAATATTAGCCCCGTTCGTTGATCTAAATCTTGGCTGAAACTGGCTGAAAAATACTATTCCGGCTGAATTGTTGTGGTCGAAATATATAAAGGAAAAAAGAGGAGGGATGACCGAATATGCTGATTCTGCTTCTACACTGACTTCCTCTGTTGCTAGCCTAGTGAATGTATGTCATCCTGTGTCGCTGTAAACAAACAACTGCTGATTGTTGGGGGCTTTGTTGTCAAAAACACGCCTACATCTTTCCTTCCAAAGGTTCCCTGCTGTGTAGATTATGATAACTAACAGCTCGTTGCTTGTTGGGTGTGCTATTTGTGCTTCCCTGCACCCGGGACAAAGCTTGTACACGGACTCCAAAGGATTATTTATTTATTCATATATCATCTTTATTACCAGAAAATATACGAGTTATATTAGCGAAACACACGAAGAGCTGAACAACTCTAACATGGGACCCATGGTAAAACCCAAATCTAAAATGGATCATCAACGCAATATCTATAGCCTCCAACGGAGTATTTATATGGAAGACCCATTTTAGATGTCAAGAGAGGCATAATCCAAATCTGAGTATCCTCTCCACTGGAGACCCATTTATAAAAAAACGTTGTCTTTTAGGTCTTGTTGTTGAAGAAGATAAAAAAATAGATATTAAATCATTTGTCTGTAGTGTTATCCAAATGACGAATGAGTCTTGTATTTTTTAGTGCTATGGTTGGAGACAGTCTAATGCTAGCTTTCGACCATGATGAAAAATGATGAAAGGAAGCATCACATCACTGTGGGCCCCTGAATCAACCTGCCTACCGTACGTGTAACCGTAGCTTACCAACCAGTTACCAGCCAATCCATAGGAGATTCCGACAAAAGAGGCCACCGCCAGTTTCCTTCTCTTCCCGTTGTGTGTGGACGAGATCACGAGTCACGACCATGGCATGACATGCTAAACAGGACGTGGTTCCTGTGTGGATGCACGAGAAACATATGCACACACTCCAGTTCCTGTAACTATGGTACACACGTGGACAATTGAGAATTTTTTTCAAACAATATTATTTTAATAAGTAATTGTAAATCTAGACGGTGTTATAGAAAATTTACAAAAATAAGTGCCTATCGGCCGATTGGACGGTTATCGGCTGTTGGTTAGCCGATATGCCCATATCGCGCCTTGTATGCAGATTAGTCTGGCCACGTCAAAGGTTTTTGTGCCGATGTTGTCAAATAAAAAAAGATTTTTGTGCCGATAGGCATATCGGCATCCGAAAGGCCGATAAGCCTCAATTGGTTAGCCAATATGCCCATATTGTGCCTTGTATGCAGATTAGTCTGGCCACGTCAAAGATTTTTGTGCCGATGTTGTCAAATAAAAAAAGATTTTTGTGCCATAGGCATATCGGCATCCGAAAGGCCGATAAGCCTCAGGGTCTGCCACAGTAGGTGCTCAGCGCTCCAGTCACTCCTTCAACCCCATTTACATTTACAACGTTGTATTATTTCTTTACCGTTGCATTTACTAGTGCGACTGATGCATGTGCTTTTGGCATTTGGATGCCTCTGTTGGAATCCACCAAGGAGACGGTAGTTGAGTAGTGATGGAACTGGACATCGAGTGTTTCATTTTACAAGAGTATTCTGGAACATTTTATTCTATAGTAGCCTAGGGCGCCGCTAAGACATGTTGTATTCAACATTTCTCTATCTTAATACAAAAACGCGCAAATCTTTTGCGTGACCGAGAAAAAATATTTTAAAAGATCACAAACATAATTTTCTGGAACTAGCGTTTTAGTCGCGCCAAATGTCGTAGCAGTACCACTAAATAAATTGGAGTGACTAACTAGATATGCTAGCGCGTCGAGAGAACACTTTACATGTTGAGTAGTCGTTAGAGTCCTCGTGGCGAGATCGAGGGCGGTTCACCGATGAGCAAGAGACGCTAGGTGCCATCGAGTCTGGATTGGGCCGCGGTTGGTCGGTGCCTCTTCCTCGCGATCTTGCCGATGCACAGTTGATGAAAGTAGAGGAAGTGAGGCTAGATCAGGCTATAGTGGATCAGTGCGCCTTCTTGTCGCTTGATCGATCCAGCCGCAGGGCGTCGGCATAGTTGAAATATTATTTTATTAGAGAATATTTTCAAGAGTTCAACATAATCAGAAAAAAAAAATATGACGACATATTGTTGTTATTGCCTCTTGTATAACTCATATGAAAAAACTTTTTAGAAAAAAAACTATGGATAAGTTGTGAGGGCAATATATGTCTTTGATATTTTCGAAAAAAAACTTGTTAGGGAAAATAAAAAACATGACACATGCTGTGTTTGATTTATTCTTTCAGGATAAATAGATAGAAAAGGACCGAAAAAAACTCTCAGTGGTTATAAAAGGACAGATAAGAGGATGATGTTATATCCAAATAAATATGTTGTGTTTGATTTTTTTAGCATCTCCATATAAATTTATAATTTGTTTGAGGTCATTAAATACTTCGCTTAATATAAAAAAGAAATTCTAAAAACCAAAGTAGTTTTTTTAACACAAAACCAAAATAGTAAAGGGACGTGACTGGCTCCTTGTCGTGGGGAGTCTGGGCCGTAGGCCTGTCCGATATGACCAATCGGCCGATATGACCAATCGGCTACTGGAGGGCCGATAAGTTTTTTAGTCGGCTAACCAGTTGCCAACTGGACTCTGCCCTGTGGTTTTCATTTGCCACGCAGGCTGTCGGCAATTCTATGCTAGTTTTGTAATTTTGTAAAAAGAACACCCAAATCTGTAATTATTTATTAAAATAATATTATTTGAAAAAAATACGATAATTGAGCTGAAACAGGTTCATAATAACAATACATGTTAATTGTAGCTGCCACTCTAACACAAAGATCAGAGTGGCGCAGCGGAAGCGTGGTGGGCCCATAACCCACAGGTCCCAGGATCGAAACCTGGCTCTGATATGTTTTCGTCTTTTTTTTTTTTTTTGCTTTTTCCTCTACGATTTGATTTCCCGATTCGGCTTTCCTCCCCTCCGATTTCAATTTGGTTTTTGTTTTTCCCTGTACGATTTGATTTTTCTTTTGCTTTATTACACACACCACACATCTCAATCGATATGCTCTTGCAGTCACATCACACCTCATAATCGTAACCTTAACGAACGAACGATATCACCTGCGTATACAAATCATAAGCTACTCTGCGATCGACATCGAAACCTAGTCACAATTTTAACATTACACCGATAGCAAAACGAAACCCTCATGTGCCAAGAACGATAAAGCGCATGAGCATATGACTGTCAATGCAAGTCGCCGCCCATCTCTGCAGAAGTTGGAACACTGAACTAAGATCGATCTCAAATAGAGAAATATACCAGAACAAGCATCACATTCGCAGGTAGCAATCCCATCGGCTATATTCAGATATCCATCAGGTACGTACAGTACTCAACAAACAAGCTCAAATATTTTTCTTACAGCCAGCAGTCCAAAAAGAGCAAAAATAACAAGAGAACCAAAACAAATCCTAACTAGTTGTTGGCTGTATATATGGAGTCCAGCCTTATTGAATTCACATCACAGTATATATGTGCATGAATCATCCCCACTAGCCAAATGTTCGGCCAACGAGGATAGTCAGTTAGAACATACACTCGGCATCAAGCTTAGATGCACACCTTCAGATGGTGATCACCATGCACCTCTCCGGCGTCAAGTCCTCCTCAACCAATGGGCCTACAGAAGTGGTAACCAGGAACCCATCTACTCTCGCCACTGTGTCCACATCAACTGTGACTATACTCAGCCCTCTTCCAATCACATGAATCTTCCTGCCAATGGCCACAAGTGCGCAAGGGGGTTTTGTGACTTTGTCGGAGAGCCTACCAAGCGTGGCCCACTCCTTGGTGTCCTTCTGCCACCTCATCAGCTTCGTGCCCATCGACTGCTCCAGCGTGTACAGTATTCCATCCACCACAACTGTCGGGCTGGAGCAGCAGAGAGCGATTTCGTTTTCCGTGCCTCTCCAGGTGCGGTCCAGCGGGTCGTATATGCCAGCGAAGTACAATCTGTTCCACGCTGCCCGGTGAATGGTCACCAGCTCCTCGTCCAATGCCACGAATTTTACTATGTCAGGGGTGAGCATTGGGTTCTTGTGGGCGCACCATGAGTCTGTGGCCGGGTCATAGATGTCCCATGAATTTGGCGACTTGTCTGTCAAACCATATCCACCAGTTATGTACAGTTTCTCATTAAGCGACGCAGACACAAAATAGCACCTGAAAGTGAAGCAACAAAGCATAAGGAATTGGTCCCCAATTTGCAAAAGATGCTATATATGGTGTTGCTTAAGGAAGAACATGACATGCTATATATAGGTACTGTTATAGGGAAAACATGAGATGCTATATATAGGCACAGATTAAGGGAATACACATGGCATGGTATTTATAATTATATAGGTATGGCTTGAGGGTGAATAAAATATGAGAATGGACTTTATCGATTAAGTACCTTGCTGTAGGCATTGGAGCTGCTGCGCTCCAGCGATTTGATGAGGCGTCATAACAATATACTTCATCCATAGCATCATGTACGCAACTGCAACCACCCAGAAGAAATAACCTTTTGTCTAAGGCCTCAATGGTAACACCTTTCCTCCCTGAGCATGGGGGTTCAATGATATGCATGATTCTAAAGCACCGACTTGAAGGGTCAGGAGCCAACACATAGCATTTGATGCCTGCCTCCCTACAGATTACGTAGACCCATGACTCGTCCAAGTTATTCCTCTTGCGGCACAAGTGCCATTCTTCACTGCATAACAGTGCTCTCCACCTCTTTGAGACACGCCTGAGAACATTATGATACCGCCTAGGAACTCTTGCCAAGCAAATGAGAGCGATCTCATCAGGAAGTCCATGTATAAGAGGGGTATGACCAGGAGCTGATTCCATGCCTCTATCGAACAGCTTTCCAAAATGCACTATTTTTGTGGCGGTTGATCATCCTGACAAAAGGATTAAGTGTTAAGAAATATGCAGTGCTAGCATAAAAGGTAAATTGAAACGAAATTCCAATAAGATGACTTCAGCACGAAAGGCCACCATCACATCATTGCAGTAAAACATAGCTGAGAGAAAACCACTTCCTAATATAGTTGGCAGCACAAGTTAGAATGTGTAATAACAAGAACATAGAGCTGGGAGCAATTTCTCATGAATAAGAAAGTTCAGTTTAAGCAGTAAAGCTCATGGACAAGTACTGTACAAAACTACAAAGTGCAATAACCAACTAAAATGGAAAATTTTAGAAAGTCACAAGATTAGAAAACATGGTTAAAAAGTGAGCAAACAAACCCAAATAAAGATTCAACTTATATATCAAGACTGCTAGGTATATGAAATAAACAAGGAATCTTCTTAAAGATTAATATCTGAAATAAGCAGGCAATGGTAGCCAAAACTCACATGGAAGCCAATTATTATTTTTTGAGATAAATATAAAAGGATTGCACATATAGGAACACAAGGATGCTACAAATGGATAAATGAAACAAACATAGAAGAAAGTGGCAACACAGTATTTTTTCAGAAAGCAAACAGTGACTGCCTTCCTTATTACTTACAATAAGAATTCTATCAGCTTGGATGTAATCATAGGTACCATCCACGAGAAATCATCATAGCAAATTATATATAGAAGAAGATGACAACTGTGATTGTAAATAGAAAACAGCAATAAATCTTGTAGTAACATTGGGAAAGTTAAGCATGCATTTACATCAATCAGGTTGAACAAAAAGGGTAAACCATCAGTTGGGTTCTTTGGTGATACGTCTGGATTTGCTCAGAAACCATATTCAGTCTCGGTATAATCAGAAGAGGTACAATTAAAAGCTACCCCCTTCAGATACCGTCCTAATAATAGTCATCATGGCAAATATACAGAATAAGCATGATCCAAGAAAGGACACAGAAGAAGACAACTGTCCTAGGAAATCGAATATGGCAATCCTGATGCCATAATAGTGTTATCACTGGGAAAGTGAAGAATGCAGCTACATCAATCAGGTTGATCAAAGAGGGGGCAAATCATTGGCTGGGTAACTGAGTCCTAAAGTGGTATGGCTGGATTTGCTCAGAAACCATATTCAGTTTGGGTATAATCAGAAGGGGTGCACTTAAAAGCCATCCCCTTAAGATACCGTCCTAATAGGAAACATCACGGCAAAACGAGAACAAGCATGACCTAAAAGAGAGCATAAAATAAGAACAAAATTTGGCACACATTTATATGAATCAGGTTGAACAAAAAGGGTAAACCATCAGTTGGGTTCTTTGGTGATGTCTTGATTTGCTCAGAAACCATATTCAGTCTTGGAATAATCAGAAGAGGTACACTTAAAAGCCACCCCCTTCAGATACCATCCTAATAGTAGTCATCATGGCAAATATACAGAACAAACATGATCCAAGAAAGAACAAAGAAGAAAACTGTCCTAGGAAATTGAATAGGGCAATCCTAATGCCATAATAGTGTCGGCATTGGGAAAGTGAAGAATGTAGCTACATCAATCAGGTTGATCAAATAGGGCAAATCATTGGCTGGGTAACTGAGTTCTACAGTGGCATGGCTGGATTTGCTCAGAAACCATATTCAGTTTTGGTATAATCAGAAGGGGTGCACTTAAAAGTCATCCCCTTAAGATACCGTCCTAATAGGAATCATCATGGCAAAAAGAGAACAGGCATGACCCGAAAGAGAGCACAAAAGAAGACAAAACTGTGATAAGAAATAGATAAGACAATGCCAACTCAATAAACCATGCTGTCACTGGGAAAGCAATGAATGTAATTAAATCAATCAGGTTGATCAAAACAGGGTAAATCATTGGTTGGGTCCTTCGACAGTATGGTTGGATTTGCTCAGAAACCATATTCAGTTTTGGGATAATCAGATGGGATGCAATGAAAAATCACCCCTTTCAGATACCGTCCTAATAGGAGTCATCATAGCAATCATCCATAGATATGCATTACATGTACAATAAATCCGGTGTGGAAAAACATGTACAATAAATCAAAATATTACTAAAAAGCTACAATATCTTTTAAGAGGAGTGATCAGACCGGCAAAATAATTTTGCTAAGAAGTCATTCAATTTTATTAGATATAAAGTAAGACAATCCTTGCACTTGCACTAGTTATCAAGGCAAACAATTGCTGTGAAAAATAGCTCATGTTCACACATTCACAAAAACTAAAAAGATGTACTCAGTTGCAAAACATTTAACCCAAGGAGCACAAAACAAAAGGCAAGGAAAAGCTTTCACAGCACTGCATTGCTGGAATATTTAAGTTTGCTCAGATGTTCAGTCTCAATTTTGGATGTAATCATGCAAGGACCAGCCATTCGAGAGCCACCTTGTTCAGATACCGTCCTTGTACAAGTCATCACCACCAGCTAGGGATTGCATAAAACTGACACCTAAATAATAAAATCTGAAAGCTTGTATGGTAGGGACTAGAAGGTGCCAAAAGAAACATATGGTTGACATAAAGGAAAGTATAGGATAGCATTTTGATGTAGAGCTCAACTAGGACCATCAGACAATGCTTGCTGATGAATAGAGGACAGCACCTGTTTGCTCAGAATCTCATTCAGATTGGTTGTAATCGAAGAAGGGGCACCATTTTAAGAGCCACCGTACTCAGATACTGTCCTTGTAGATGTCATCACGGCAAACAAGTGAACGGGAAAGCATGAAACTCCACGACAGCATTTTTGACCAAACATCAGGGGAACAGGATAAACTACTAGGATTGATTAAAGATACTTGCTCAGACAATTTGTCTCAGATCAGGTATAATCATGCGAGGATAATAGTTGCCTCGCTCAGATACCGTCCTTTGTAAGTCATCACAGCGATTTCCAGCGCAAAAACAAAACGCACAGTAAATCTGCACTTAACTACCTCCTAAAATCAAGGGTTTCAGTGCAGTACGGCCACTATTCCATACGCAAAATCAGTTCATAAACGAATACGCCTACCGTGACCAGACAATCGCGGCAATGAACCAAAGAGAATACACCATCCACCGACAAGGATACGACACAGTACCATAAAACATGAATGAGGAATCACCCGCTGCGCCCAATCTGAAGCGAAGCAGAGAAGCAGGGGCGCGCGGTGGATGAGACAGGTTTAGGCGGGGCCGCGGCAAGAGCAAAACCTCGATCTGGATTCTGGTGGCCGCGGGTGGGGCACGGCGGCGCCGGCGCCGGGGAGGGGATTAGGGTTCTGGCCGCTGGCGCAACAGAGAGCCGGACTAGATGCGGAGCCGGAGTGCGCTGCGAGGGCCGCTCTTCTTTATGCTTGCTGAGGAGGATGGTGATTATTCACTAATCGCCTTTCAATAGTTATATTATTCTAATCCGGTCCGATTATTGCTCTTCCCCTGCCTTGCAGACTTGCAGTGCAAAGGTTATCGAATTAGTCGGTAATTAGGGGTACCGAAACGCAAAGTCGTCAACATATTTATCGCGCTCATCCCGCGGGAATACTGAACTGCAAAAAATCCAAGGGGGGCAAACAGAAAAGTGAGCCCCAAACCCTAGACCCCAATGGAAGCGTGGCCGCCTCTCGCCCCCGCGGCGGCCGCCGCCGCCACCCCGACCGCGGCTGCCTCCGACGATGCGGCGGCCCCTCCGGCCGGCGCCGGGGCGTGGGGAGCAGCGGCGACGGCGCAGCGGAAGGCCGTGGAGAAGGAGTCGACGGCGCAGGCGGTGAGCCGCATCGTGGCGAGCTGCGCCAACTCCAGCGGCGTGGCGGTCGCCGTGGTGGACGCCAACGCCGTCATCTCCGGCGGCTCCGCTCTCTCCACCTCCGCGGGACGCCTTGTCACCGTGCCGGAGGTGCTCGAGGAGGTCCGGGACGCGGCCGCGCGGCGGCGGCTCGGGCTCCTCCCCGTCCCCGTCGAGACCGTTGAGCCTGCGCCGGAGTTCGTTAAGAAAGGTCGCTGCTCTAGTCTCTCGAATGCATCATTAATCTGAGTTAAATCTCTCTCGCACTAGTGCTCGTGGTTGTTAATTTGTAGCTTTTTGTTTGAGGAAGTTTTATGCATTTTGATGTTCCGTTTTATGGGTTGTCTTTTATTTTTTATTAGGAGAAAAAAACTGTCAAGTTTAGTGAATTATTGCTAAGACTTCTTGATTGTATTAGTAATTTATCATCCTACATTAATGGCTGATGTTGCTACCGTTGTTTGCTTTCTTACTTACTACTATGGTGATCATAGTAAGAAAGCATGATGTCTTCATTTAGCATTGGTAAACAAGAGATCACATTTAAGCATTAGTCTTTTTATGACAAATATTGGGGGTGTTCAGCTGCAGCCGCTGCCATTCTTGGTCTGAGCACTGTGTATATATGTGAGACTTATTTTTGTATCCTTATTATTGCTTGCAGTTACCAAGTTTGCCAGGGAGACAGGAGACATCCAAACGCTTTCAGATGTTGATATCAAGATTATTGCTTTGGCTTACATGTTAGATGCTGAGATCCATGGGACTAGCCATTTGCGGGAGCACCCTCCTCCTCTGCGTGAGGTGAATGTCAGAAAGCTATCTGAAGCTCCACTGCCTGGTTGGGGCTCTAATGTGCCTAACCTGAAAGAGTGGGAAGAGTTGGATCAGATGTCTGAAGCTGGTGGAGATATCAATTCTCGAATACTTCCTCTGAAGGATATTGAGAATCACGATATCCCGATGAGCGAGACCAACAGTGTCTGTGAGGCACAAGAGGATACAGAGCACCAGCCTTCGGAGAAGGATGCACCTGTTGCATGGGAGGAGGATGAGAACAATGTAGGTTGGATGCCTGCTGTTAGCCGCAACACCCACAGAAGATATTTGCGGAGGAAGGCAAGGCGTGATGCCCTCAAGGAATCTCGACAAAGTTTTGAGACAAGTTCTGTTGCTCCATCAATTGATGATGATAAAGTTCCCTCTGGAAATGGTGGATTGAAGCATGGTCTGACTTCAACAGATGGCCTTAATTCTGTCCCTGAGAAAATCAGTGCAAGTTCTGATGGTTTTGAACATCAAGCAGAGAATCACACTGAAATTGCTGGAGAACATTTGCATTCTGACCAGCTAGCTTACAGTGATGATACTGATGCATGCACCAAAGAATTGGATAACCTAGATATAAAAGGTGAGGATGAGGGAGGTGATGATGCACATTCCATAGATGAGAGCAGTGAGCAGAGTTGGACCCTGAGGTCTTTATCCGAATCAACTGTAGCATGTGTTACTAGTGATTACGCCATGCAAAATGTCATCCTGCAGATTGGCCTCCGTCTCGTAGCACCAGGTGGCATGCAGATACGCCAGATGCATAGGTATGCGAATTAACATCTTCAGACCTGTTTCGGTACAATAGTGCTATCCAAGGCAACGTTGTATTTTTAATGGCCACTAACACATGTCTTTTTATGCTTCTGTGACAGGTGGGTTTTGAGGTGCCATGCTTGCTATAAGGTGACCCAAGAGGTTGGAAAAATGTTTTGTCCGAAGTGTGGCAATGGTGGGACCTTACGGAAGGTTTCAGTAACAGTTGGTGAAAATGAGATCACTATGGCTTCACGGCGCCCACGTGTTACACTTCGAGGCACAAAAGTGAGTGTATTTATGCTGCTTGTCTTTCTAATTGCCTAGGCACGTGTTCTGCAACTTCTGTGATCTTGAACTGCTTGCAGTGGAGGGTGGTTAATTAATTGATTGATTGATTCTTGTCTGTATTGCTCACACCATTTTAGAAACATACGTTTGCCTAGACCTTGTGGTCTATTTTCATGCTTGTACTGTCAATGGCGTTCAGGAGTGCAGTAGTGAGGAACAGTTTCCATGATATAAGTGGTGAATAATATTTGGATATTTGGTTTGATAGTGGCAGTCAAATACCTGACAATATGGTCTCTTCCGAGACTACACATTTCTTGTATTCTGGTGTCTTCAGAAAGGACATTCATGTTCGTTTTGAGATAGTTCTAGTTCCATGATTGCAATTATCTTTCCATCGGTCCACCTGAACTTTTTGACAGAGTCGATTCCATAGAATGCCGAAGATGTTGTTTGTAACTGTTTGCCTGTTTGCTTGCAGTTTTCCCTCCCAATGCCCCAAGGTGGAAGAGCTGCCATAACTAAGAACCCCATTCTTCGTGAGGACCAACTTCCTCAGAAGGTTCTTCATCCTAAAGTGAAGAAGTCAAGCAAGGTTAGTGCTGTAGCATATTTTTGCATAACTTAAAAGTGTATTCGCAATAAGGAATTTTATGTTATTATGTGGTATATTACTTCAATATTATATGTGGTCAGTTGTCAAGTATGCATTCCCTCATTTGACATTGTTACAAGTTATTCGGTACCTTTTACTACTTGTGATGATGTTTGTTTAGGAACAAATCTGATTATAAGTTTCACTATAGGAGGACGATTTCTTGGGCGTCGATGACATATTTTCGCACAGTGGTGATAAGAAGGCACCACTGAAACCTCCAGTGAGGAAGGCACTCGCAATGTTCAGTGGGAAAAGAAATCCAAACGACAACCACTTTTCTCGCAAGAAGCACTAAGCTCTCATCTGTCATCTCTTCTTATGCACGCCTATGGTACCAAAGCCTGTAATCCCACCATGTAATGGTTGAAGCAGAGTAACTTATTTCTTGTTAGCGGCAGAGAGTCATCATATTCATATACAGAGATATAAGCATGTAAGCTATGCAGTTTTTGAACATCTATGTATGGTTTCTGTGCTACTGTTTCTCCAATTGATTTTGAGTTTTGAGTTTGAATATATTCACATTCACATGAGTTTGGGGTGTAATCCAGCAACAATGAACTGTAGTGATTTCAATTGAGCGTGTACATCTGTGTAACGCCGAGAGCATGAGGTGCTTACACAGGGAAGTTCTGTCAGTTAAAAGCATTCACAGATTAATCCACATTTACAGATTAATCCACATTTACACCTTCACAAACGGTTTGTTACGTATTTTTATTATTAAATATTGTAGAAACAAACCAAAGAATTATGTCCAGCCTAGGGTGTGTTCTCTACATCACAATTAATAATTTTCTTACAAAATACAAAAGAAGAAGAAGAGCAACAAATCCAACAAGTATACCGCTGCACTTCATGCTTACACTCATGCACAACACAACACTGATCACATTCATTACACCTCCGACATCGTCATCATCATCATCAGTTCAGAGCTCTTTCAGAAGAGCAGATCATCGTTCGTGGAGCTGAACCCACCATAGATGTCTCCCATATTGAGCAGGTCAAAGTAGCCACTCCCTGCAATGCCAGCGGCGGCGGCGGCGCTCTGGTGGTGATCCTGGTGCGTTGGCAGCGCGCCGGCGCCGTAGGTGCCGCTCATCTGGTCCCCGAAGGCGCCCCCGCCGCCGTGCGACGGCGTCACGTTGCCGGAGCTCGCCGTGGAGGCGGGCCAGTGCGTGGACACCGAGTAGCTCTCCGGCGCCGCCGGCGCCCAGTCCGAGAACACGAAGCTCCGGGCCTGGTGATCGAACGGCTGCTGGGCGAGAGGCGCTGCCGCCGGGGCCAACAGCGCGTGGCTGCTGCTGATGTTGACGTCGTGGTCGTGCGACGTCGTGGTGCTGCTGCCGCCGCTGTTCTTGACGTGGTGGTGCGGGTGCTGGTGCATGGACATGGACATGGACGACAGCTCGGTGGTGCTCATGGAGGTGAGCTCGGGTGGGCTCTTGGGGCTGGAGTTGGACGACACGCCCTGGGCCTGCATCACCCTCTTCTTCAGGTACGAGTTCCAGTAGTTCTTCACCTCGTTGTCGGTCCTCCCTGGCAGATGCATCGCAATCTGAGACCACCTGATGTATGCACCAATTCATCAGCAACATGAAGTCATGAATATGGTGCGAGATGTTATACTTGCTCTTCTAACAGTTCAAGATTCTTTTTTCTTCTAGCAAGTCCGTTAACTAAAACGCATTTTTCTCTGAGTTTTTCAAAGGCCATGCCCTTCTTAGAAATTAACAGCATAAATTTGCATTACAAAATCATTGGGTTGTGAGAGAATTTTACTTGTTGCCCAGCTTGGCTTGGAGGTTGATGACAACGTCTTCCTCCTCCTGAGAGAACATTCCACGCTTCAACCCGGGCCGCAAGTAGTTGATCCAACGCAGGCGGCAGCTCTTGCCATTTCTCTGGAGACCTTTGTGAAAGCAAGTCCATTCAAAAGAAGAAGAAAAATTAGTCAGACACAACAATGGTAGAATTTGGAGTTGAAAACATGGTGTGAAGCCAAATTCGGACCATCTAATTTGAGGGTCAGAGGCAAATGGAAAGCTAAGCTGTGCTGATTGCAGATGAGGCTAGCATTGAGCATCAGCAACAGGCTTTTTCTGCATGCATGAGCTTGTCATGCTCATGCAGCAATGTGCAATTGTCATGGAAGGAGAGGAGAGGAGAAAACAAAGAATAGCAGCAGCTCACCAGCCTTTGCAGGGACAGCACTCCAGCAGCCGAGGCCATGCTTGAGGATGTAGTCCCTGAGCCTCTGGTCCTCCTCAGGAGACCACAGCCCCTTCCGGTAGTTCATCTTGGGCTTCTCGCAGGACCGGCACCCCATTGTCGCCGCCGTCTTGTGTTTCTTCTTCTTCTTCTTCTTCAGGCCTGTGCCTCCTCTTCCTCTGAAGATGAGTTGTTGCAGTAGTAGCAGTCCCTCGGCACCATGTGCCCCTTCTGATTTAAAGGGCTGGCACATTTTGCTTCTTGGTTTAGTTTAATTGAGAGGAATTGAGTAGGTGGCTGCGTGCACATGCTTGAGATTATGAGGGGGGAGCTTGGTCAGAGGATGTCACCTCTATCTCGCCATTACTTACACAAGGAAGATTCTCAGAGAGTTTCTGAGTAAACTTCGGTTTCCTTCTAATGATGATATGAATGCTTGCTGGCCCTAGGATCATATACTGTTTTAATTTCATTTAAGCAGCCACAATGCCGCTGTAATTGGTGGTGATATATATAATGGTTACTCCTATTGAAGTAATCTGAACTCAAGTATTGTACACAAGTTCTAAAGAATGTAACTACAAGATTTAACACTGTTGTTTCAGATGAGTGATTGATCAGGTAATAGCATAATGCTCACTCCAGTTTTTTTTTTTTTTTTACTAAAGAACATTGTTATCCAATAATCAGGGCTATGAAGGTCAGACCGTCTTGGCCAATGATGGCGAGGGGCATTGACATGAGCTGTTCCTGCAATGAACTGACGGACACTTGGATTGGCAATGACAGGGCCTGACTGACTAATCCATCCCTCTTCTGACGGCAATCATTGGGAGGAGGCATCTGAGCTAGAGAAAGGCCAAGGATGAATCGGAGAGACATGCATGGGCACAAGAAACGACATCCTAGCTGGGATCCAGAAGGATTTGTGTTAGTTATTGCAAGGATCAAGACGGTGAAATGAAATGCACCTTTGGTATATGCATAAACAATGACCTCTGAAGCTGACAGGCTCATTACTCATAGCACAAACCCAACAATGATGGGGAGCTTGGATGGATGCAATCACAGTGCTTCTGCTTTCACCCAATGTCAGATCAATTGAGTTGGCAGAATGGCTTGTTAGAGCTCCTAATCAGGTCCTTCAATTCAACACGTATCCCTGTCATATAGTGCATAAACCATTGTCCTTCTCTTGATCCTCTTGGCGGGACATCAAGAACTCGGTTACTACTGATAATACTATGCTCAGTTGCAGGATAACTAATGGTTCAAGTCTGACAGCTAAGGCATTATTAGACATAATGAATTCCTGATAACTTTGTCCTTTCCTGGCACTAGTTGTTTTTAGAATCTTAGTTCAGGTACTACTTTTCTCTTCCCTTGTTCTTGCGTTCCTCACTTAGGAAAAAGAAAAGACCTTCTCTACAACGACAGATGAACCAAAGCCAAATCTGCGTCATGATGATGAAGTCTGATGGATCCCTTGTTACTTTCTTTGAAAGAAGTAAATCTCACCTTACTACTCTGCTATGGATTTGTCTAGAGTTCAGCTAGATTTTGATGTGGTAGTTATATGCTCTGTGGGATTTACAAGAATCAATATTTGCAAATGAAGGTTTCCCATAGGCTGTTCTGTTGCAGAATGCCAGAAATTGTGAAACATCTTGTGAAGGTTAAATAAGAACAGATAACTCCAACTGGAAGCTTTCCTACTGCTACTGCTCATTCAATAAAAAAAGAAATATAGTGAAGCAGATCACTGGCGCCAGTAAGCAAGTACTGACACAGTGCGCTTAACAAGTGTATTTATCTACCAAACAATTGCAACTTCTCTGAAAAATTGAAAACAAAATGAAGGTAACAACATGCGCTCGAGCTCGCTCGCGAGGCACAAGAACCAAAAACAAAGAGGCATGACCTAATGCTTACCTATAGTTTACCCCATATACAGGAGAGTGACATATATTAGCAGAATTCGTTATCCCCTTGGAAAGACAGAAACTAGGGGTTGCTAATGATATAGGGGGTCCTATCATGCTTGATATCTCTGTCCTATTTTAGTACGCAACCATGTCCTACAAGAGAGGACAATTCCATGTGATCTGAATGGGGGCGTCTTAATCCCCTCTTTCTTCTTCTCTGCCTGTCTCAGCATCAAACACGGCGATTCGCTTACGAGAAAAATCAATTTCAAAACCACTAGTATTTCTCAGCATTAGCCGACAGCTATAAACTAGTAGGAGCTATGCAAAACTATACTGGTTGGCAAAATTGACTTGGCGCAGCTGCATGTGGACAGACACCTAATCGCCATACGAATTCGCATCTTGCACTAAAAAACTAGGACCCACTGGTAAACTATTTGCATTGCTCTGAATGGAGGAGGCGATGGAAAGGAATCTTTTGGAGCCTTTTAGCCGTGTGCCATTTAAGAAGTTTGTAATTATACATAAACCATTAAAAAAGTTAACCGCACACAAGTGCCACTGTTATAAACTTCTTTGCCTTACAAATCATTTCATCCTTGTTCTATTTGTTTTTCGTCGTTTGGTAGCCCTTACATGTGGGATTGACCAGTAAAATTGTCCATATTATCCTTAGACGGTGGAGAACATGTTGACTATAGAGGACTAGTAGCACAGCAGCAACCAACTGCTGGCCTCACCCATGACTCAGAGATTGCCCGGGCCCACGCAAAGCACAGCTAACCCCCACCAACTTTCATGTTTCTTCCATTCCACCGTCTACTGCTACGCGGACCCATCTCCTCTGCCGCGTGGGCCCACATGCCAGGTTAATTAATGACCCCTGCCCCGCCCCACATTCATTTCCTTCTTCTCTCCCCCCGCTAAGAATGACAACGGGGCGGGTTCGGGTCGGGTGGAATGTCTGGGCACCCAAACCCGAAACCCGAACCTAAAACCCGAAATCGCCCCGAACACCAATTCGGGTAAAAATCCATCTCCAACCGAAACCCACGTGTCGACGAAATATGGTCGGCAGTCTACCTAGGGGTATGCCCAAGGTAGTAGATTATCGGCAGACAGATGCGCAAGCCCCAAACAAGACGGTGACGCAAGACAGACACGAGGTTTTATCCAGGTTCGGCCGCCGAAAAGGCGTAATACCTACGTCCTGCGTCTGATTTGTATTGCTGTATGTCAATGAGAGATGTTTTTTAGAGGGGTCCCCTGCCCGCCTTATATAGTCCGGGGGGCAGGGTTACAGATCCGGAAACTAATCCTAGTCAGTTACAATTGCCATATGTGGCCGGACAAGGATTCCTATTCTAACCGACCAGGATCCTGCTTGGTCGCCAAATCCATCTTGATTCCTTGTGCGGGACTCCGATCAGGTGAACCGAGCCGCACGTCGTTTTTCGGGTGGACTGAACCCATTGATCCGGGCCAGCCCAAGCTTAGCCGTAAGGGTATAGGGGTTAATACCCCCACAGCTAGTCCCCGAGCATCATGTATTATGCTGCGACACGCCATTTTCACCTTCTCCGACAAGCGAGGCTTGGAACCTTGACGCCTCCGACCACCGTCATCACCGGAGAAGTAGGTTGTCCGAAGAATGTATGGTGCTCTTATAAAAAAAAGAAAAGATTTCTGTCCTGAGAAGTGTGCCCACTTGTATTTCTGAAAAGAAATGTAAGTGGTCTTGAAGCATAGCATTCTTGAACATCAGAAGCGTAGGGGTCGAAAAACAAACACATTCACCGCAAGGTGAAGTGTGCCCACTTAGTCCCCGAGCCTGGTAGGAGGTGACGTAGGCACGTGGTGCCAGGGTCTAAAAAGAATTCATAGTTTAGTTGAAAACCGAATTGCCGTACAGGCAAACATGATGCACCGGCAGGTGCATCGTACCGACGTAGTCCCCGAGCTTGCTGGAAGGCAAAGTATGAGCCTTGTAGCAAGGTCTAAAGAAATGTCTCTTAACTGTATGTGAGTACAGATCACATGTAGCCAAGGAGAACCATTATTCAAGCAGTGGTCGGGGCAGTCCCCGAGCATATTAATAATCCTTTTAATCATTCAAAGCATAGGGGTCGATTTAAACAAACACATTCACCGCAAGATGAAGTGTGCCCACTTAGTCCCCGAGCCTGGTAGTAGGTGACACAGGCACGTGGTGCCAGGGTCTAAAAAAAAACTCCGCTGAAGTTAAGAATCCAATTGCCGTACATGCCAAACAAGACACACCGGCATTTGCATCGTACCGACGTAGTCGCCAAGCTTACTGGAAGGCGAAGTATGAGCCTTATAGCAAAGTCCAAATAAATGTCTCTCAACTGTATGTGAGTACAAATCACATGTAGCCGAGGAGAGCAAAACTCCAAGAAGTGGTCGGGAGAGTCCCCGAGCACAGCGGTTGTCATAGCAGCTCCTGAATACGGTAATAGTCGGAGCAGTCCCCGAGCACAACCGTGGTCGGAGCAGTCCCCGAGCACAAAAGTGATCCGGACGGTGCCCGAGCACGGTAGTGGACAGTGCCCGAGCATGGTAGTGGTCTGGGCAGTCCCCGAGCACAGTAGTGGTCAGGGCAGTCCACGATCGCGTGCGCTGCTTGTACTATTATTTGGTGTATTTATTTTTCTCTACTCTCTGCCAAGTCCAATCTGACCAGTCTGACACGTCTGGTCGAAAAAGTAAATAGGTATAGTACGTCATTCTGTCTTCTTATTTTTATTTTTTATTTTTTTGGCAAACAGTCGGTTGACACCTGTATTGAGGTGTGTCAATGTGGGCCCTCTTACACCATCAACGAAGAGGCGCGTACACTGTTAACGAAGGAGCGCGTTTATTGGCGCAGATTTCGAGGTTGTGTGAACAACCGTCTGCGGCGCGTGCGCACGACTCCCAATATTCTCGGGCGAACGAAACGACGGTGCCCTTTTGCTTTATATAATGTAGGTCTGGTAAGTTACCCTCACCATTCCCCATTGTCATCCGCCGCCGCAACCTTCTTCTTCCTCCTGCCGAACCCTATTCCCCCAAAAATCATCACCAATCCCCTCGGTCTCCCGCATCCACCCACTTAGTAAGGACCAACTAATGGCGAAGAGAGACGCCCAGAAGAAAGGCGGGGTCATGGCGAAGGAATGGTGGAAGTCGCGGAGCAACGAGCAGACCATCGAGGACCTCGTCGCCATGGGAGTGCTCCACAACAAGGCACTTGCGGGATGGCGTGCACCCGAAGGAGAAAGCTTCCCCGATCCACAACCAGGTGAAATTGTGGTTTTTGAAGATTTCTTCAAACGGGGTTTTGGGATTCCAGTGCACCCTTTCCTTCAGGGTCTCTGCTTGTACTACGAGATTGGGATTTGCAATCTGCATCCCAACTCGATTCTTCTCGTCTCTACCTTCATCCATCTCTGCGAGGCGTATGGTGGCTTCCAGCCCCATTTCGACCTCTTTCGCCACCTGTTTTGCCTTCGGAAAAAGGGAAGTGGTGGCTCGAAGATCGCCGGAGGCGTCTATCTGAACTTGCGTGACGGCATGAAAGCCCAATACCTGCACTATCCCTGGAACACCTCATTGGACGAGTGGTACAAGAAATGGTTCTACATCCGTGAAGAGCCGAACACCATCACTTTGTGCGACGTGGGGCTAATTCCAGAGAAGAAGAACAGCTGGTCGGAGAAGCCTGAGAACTTGGAACAGATAGCCGAACTGCTCGGGATGATCCCGTGGGGAAGGCTTGATGGCCCGAGCGTGGTCGGCAACTTCATTAGCCGACGAATTCAGCCATGCCAGAAAAGGATTCATCCTGGCTTCGAATACCAAGGTGGCGCGGATCTGACAAGGACCAGGAAAGAGCCGCTCGATAAGACGGAGATCAAGGCCAGGATTGGAGAGCTGTTCAATCTGGCCGATCCGAATTATGTTGCACTGAACGCCATCGAGCACGCCTTCAAGCTGGCTTGACCTCCCCCAAAGGTAAATGACGTTTCCTTTTAACTGTAGAGTCATGTTGTATCAAGAAAATAACTGTCTTTTCCTTCATTTTGTGTCACAGTATAATGGCCGTGACCGGGCGGGAGTGTTCGTGTCGCCTCCCCCTGGTGTAGAATGGCCACAAGCTACCGGCCCAGCCACCCAGACCAGCACCAGGACCGACGACGTTCACTGGGCGGTACTCGAGACCGTAGAAGACGCCTCGACCAGAGCCGCTGGCAAGCGTCCGGCTGCCAGCAAACGGCGCCAAGCCATCTTCCCCCTGTCGGACGACGAAGCAGAGGATGCTGACATCTTCCGGCTCGTCCCTCGAAAGAGGAGAAGGCAGGTGGGACCGACAGAGCAGGGTGGCTCCTCTGGACCAGCAGTGGTCACGGCACCGACCACTGCTGCACAGAGGACCAACAAAGGGAACATGCCGCATCATACTCCGACGCCCGTACCGGAGGTTGATCAAATCCCGGTGGGTACTGCCGAGCAAGCTGAGCAGGGACGGTCGAGGAGACGTTCCTTCGCCACATCCTTCCGCAAATCGAAACTGTAAGTATCCATATTTTTGATGTAAACTTTGCATTTTGTACTGGATGCTATTGTTGTCTAAATTTGTCTCTGAACTCATTAGATCTCAGTCCACCGAAAACCCCGACCAGCTAGCTGGGTGCGGAACGTCCTCACCAACAATGGCGGGACCAACTGCTCAGCAACCAGCCGTGGAGGATCAAACGGCAGGGACTCCGCCTGGGTCTCAGCAGGCGGACGACCAGACGCCGGTCCCCGAGCAGAATACAAGTGCTCCAAGCACGAACCCTGACGAGGCGGTTACCACGGCGCCAAGGGAGCTGGATCTAGCCGAGGGGCAGCAGCCAGAAGTTGCCCGGAACATGGTTACCGACGCGACGGCTCATGGGAAAGCCGTGGTGGTCGTGGAGTCTGCAAACGCCGGACCAGTGCCGCCTCCCGAACAGGAGGCTGAAGAGGACGAAGTAGAAGAAGTCCTGGGCCGTCCCCAAGATAGGCGACAACATGTATATGTATCGCGCTATCGGAACGACGAATGGGTCATGCACGAGGAAATCCCAGAGGTCGAAGAGACCTTAAGAGTCGAACGGGCGGCCAAGCGTCTGGTGACTGAAGTCCAGGTATATTTGGCTTTAGTCCTTGACCCTGTTGTGTAGTCGAACTGTCTGACGTGGCTTGTCTGTGTGCAGGACTTGATGAAAACTGCAAGATACCGCAAAAGGTGCTTCGACCAGATAGAAGGAATCGTGATGACCAACAAGGAGCTGACGGCTGAAGTGGAGCGCCTACGGCGCCAACTTGAAGCCGCCGACCAGGAGAAGACAGACCAAGAGGCACAGAACCAAAACCTGGTCGGCCAGCTCCAAAGCAAAGAACAGGAGAAAACAGGTAAGTGTTCACCGTATCATAACAAGTGCGGGACTTGTGTTGTTTTGTTTTTGACAGTAATAGATGTAATGCAGGTTTAGAAGCTGAAGTGACCCGCCTCCAGGGAGAGAACAGCCGTGCGCTTGCAGAATGTGGTCGCCTGAAGGAGGACAACGAGAAACTAGCACGCCGCCAGTCGGAACTCCAAGACCACACTAACAGGATGAAGGACGACCTGAAAAGTAAGCACTCCAGACCACCTTTCTCATACAATTGCCCACATTGCCTTGTCGTATCATCACATTTGATGTCTTGTACTGTTTTCAGTTTTGAAAGTCAATGCCAAGAGGCACCTTGAGGCCGTGATCAAGGAGCGTGACGACTGGAAAGCACAATGCCTTAAGGCCACCGAGGAGCGGGACACGTGGAGCAAGCGGTGCCAAGAAATGGCAACTGGCATTGTGCCCGTCCTCGACCTTATCGACCCGGCGCTCACAGAGGAAGAGCTAAGGACGCCTCAGCTCGGACTGGTCGAGAGATGCAAGCAAGCATGGGGATGGTTCCAAGACTTCGTGAAGGAGGCGGGTGAGTACACGGGTGCCCATGTGCTAAGCATGGTGCGTGCTCACTACCCCCTGATCGATCTCAAACGCTTGGAGGCTGGGTACCCGAAGGAGATAGACCCAGACAAGGCCGAAGAACTTCGGATGGCCCAGCTGGACTTGTCGTCAAAGATAATTGGCGATATTAACCTGTGCGGAGGTGGGACAACACCTGTGCAGGGTATGCCATCGACAAGTCAGCCGGAAATGCCGTCGGCTGCAAGCCAACCGATGAAGCCTGCGGTCTCGACCAGCCAGGCACCGGCGGGGCCATCTCCTTCAGCTTGATTAGCTCAAGAGTCCTCAAGACTCGAGTAGGGTATCAGAGGCGACGAGCAGTAAATGCCCTGCTCACTGACCAGCCAATGTAATAGGCTTAGAGCTGTAGAAGGAGGACATAGTTGTGTTATTGTAAACTTGAGCCTCTTCAGGCAAGCTTGTAATAACGTAACTGTATATCATTACAAGCTTGTTTGCTTTATACAAAACGCGTTTAAGCTTGAAATTTTTTGTTGGTGTAACTAAGTGGGAACGTGTTAACGTTCGGTTTAGTTGTACCGTTTTGCTCGACACATCATCCCGAGGGGTTTGTGCGGCCCTGGTTGGCATGTGGTCGGAGTGTGAGGTAACATGACCTGTGCACACGTGGACACGGACAAGTCAAACCAGGGGGGACCTGCCAATCACCCGCAACGTAGAGAGCGGATCCCGTGCACGTGTTGGGAGGAACCGGAGACAGGACCTGCTCCAAAAACCGTAGAAGGAGTGGTGGTCGGCTTGTACTGGCTAAGTCAGAATATCCATAAAATTCGTAGTGACACATTAGAGTGGTCGGAGAAATCATAATTGCTTTATTAAAATAAATCAAAAATGTAAGTAGAGTACATATCTCAGTAGTTAAGCATAGAATCGTCTAAGCTTGTCGATGTGCCATGAGTTTGGTACGTCCGTGCCGTCTAGATGAGCTAACCTGTAAGACGTTGGACGTGTGACTTCCTTGATCATGTAGGGTCCCTCCCATGGGGTTGCGAGTTTGTGGACACCAGCCTGGTTCGTCTTCCACTTCAGGACTAAGTCCCCGACCACGAAGAAACGCTCTTTAACGTTCTTGTTGTAGTACCTGCGCAAAACAGCAAGGTATTTGGCCGTGCGTACGCAGGAATCAAGCCTTTTCTCTTCTGCGCTGTTGACTTCTAGCTCCCGTACTTCGTCGACCTTGCCTTCATCGAAGTTCTCTACCCGTGCTGATCTGAAAGCTATATCTGGTGGAAGGACTGCCTCAGCGCCATAAACCATAAAGTATGGTGAGACGCCGGTGTTACGACTGGGCTGAGTTCGGAGGCCCCAGACAACGGCTGGTAACTCCTTGAGCCATCTTCCAGGAGCTTTATCATTTTCTCTGTACATCCTCTTCTTCAACGCATCCAAGATCATGCCATTTGCCCGCTCGACTTGTCCATTAGCTCTAGGATGCACCACCGAGACGTATTTTACAACTATGCTCCTTTCATCGCAGAAGTCCCAAAAAGCGTTCCTGGTGAACTGAGTACCTAGATCAGTAATGATACTGTTGGGCACGCCGAAATGGTGGATGACCTGGTCGAGGAATGTGACAGCTTTCTCTGATGATGCCTGTACCAAAGGCATGTATTCTATCCACTTAGAAAACTTATCAATTAGCACGAAGACGCACGTAAATTTCCCAGGAGCTGGTTTGAAAGGCCCGATCATGTCTAGTCCCCAATATGCGAAGGGCCAAGAGGCTGGAATCGTCTGGATCTCATGTGCTGGTACATGGATTCTCTTGGAGAAGAACTGACAACCCTCACAGCGGCGGACTAGCTTCTCTGCGTCGGCCACTGCTGACGGCCAATAGAACCCTGCTCGGAAAGCCTTACCGACCAGTGTTCTCGAGGCCGCGTGGTTGCCGCAGGAGCCAGAGTGGATTTGGTCTAGGAGGTGCTCGCCTTCCTCCTGGGTTATACATTTCATCAAGATTTCCTCCTTAGCGTTTTTGCGCCATAACTTGCCATCGACGAGCAAATACTGCTTACTACGACGCATCAGGCGCTCATTTTCTGTTCGATCGATATAACCGCTACCATCTGTCAAGTACTTGATGAAAGGCGTTCTCCAGTCCGGCTCATGAGTGGTCGGAAGCGGCTCGATTGTGCTTGGCGCCGGAACCGTAGCCACTAATTGCTGGTCTGAAACTTTGTTGGTCGTTGAATCTTCGTCTTCAATGGAAGGCATGAGCAGGTCTTGGACGAATACGCCATGTGGGATTTTGGCTTGGGATGATCCTAACTTTGACAATGCATCTGCTGCTTGGTTCTTGTCCCGGACCACGTGTATGTACTCGATGCCATAGAACCTGCCTTCCAGCTTTCTTATCGATTTGCAATATGCGTCCATCTTTTCACTGGTCGTGTCCCAGTCCTTGTTGAGTTGGTTGATGACCAGAGCCGAATCTCTGTAGACATAGAGACGTTTAACTCCAAGCTCGATCGCAATGCGTAGACCATGCAGGCATGCTTCGTACTCGGCGGCATTATTAGATGCTGGGAAATAAATCCTAAGGACGTACCGGAGCTGCTCCTTGGATGGTGACATGAAAAGAACTCCTGCTCCCGCACCATCAATGTTGAGAGAACCGTCGAAGTACATCGTCCAATATTCGTCGGATCCCGGAGAGGCAGGCGTGCTTAAGTCTGTCCACTCGACGATGAAATCGACGAGTGCCTGAGACTTGATTGTAGTACGGCTTGCAAATTCCAAGGAAAAGGGGCATAGCTCCATTGCCCATTTGACGATGCGCCCGTTCGCATCCTTATTGCGAATGATGTCCCCCAAAGGATACTCGGTCATGACCACCACACGATATCCATCGAAGTAATGTCTCAACTTTCGGGATGTTATCAGTATGGCGTAGAGCAGTTTCTGAATCTGCGGGTACCTGGTCTTGGATTCGTTGAGTACCTCACTAATGAAATAAATTGGCCGCTGTACCTTGTAGGCGTGGCCCGGCTCATCGCGCTCGACCACTATTGTAGTGGAAACCACCCGATTGGTTGCCGCAATGTAAAGTAGGAGAGTTTCGTCTTCTCTGGGAGCAGTAAGTACCGAAGGTGAAGTGAGGTATTGTTTCAGCTGCGTGAAGGTAGCGTCTGCCTCCTCCGACCACTCAAACTTCTCGGACGATTTGAGCAGTTTGAAGAACGGTAGTCCTTTTTCTCCTAATCTTGATATGAAACGGCTTAGAGCAGCCATGCAACCGGTGAGCTTCTGGACATCCTTCACCTTTTTTGGGGGCTTCATGTCTAAGACAGCTTTGACTTTCTCCGGGTTAGGGCGTATGCCGTCGTAACTGACGACGTTGCCGAGCAGTATGCCAGAAGGGACACCAAAGATGCACTTCTTTGGGTTTAATTTCCATTGGAACGTATTAAGGGCTGCGAAGGTGCGTTCCAGATTGTCAACAAGGGTATGTGCTTCCTTGGTTTTGACAACTACATCGTCGACGTAAGCCTCGACGAGGCCGTCTTTTATCTCGTCGTTGAGGCAGGCCTGTATAGCGCGTTGGTAGGTAGCACCGGCGTTTTTGAGCCCGAACGACATAGTCGTGTAGCAATAGGCGCCAAAAGGTGTGATGAAAGATGTCTTGATCTGGTCGTCCTTTTTGAGAGCGATCTGGTGATAACCAGAGTAGCAATCAAGAAAGGAAAGCAGCTCGCAACCGGCGGTTGAATCTACGACCTCGTCTATGCGAGGTAAGCCAAAGGGGTCCTTAGGGCAGTGTTTGTTGAGATCGGTGTAATCAACGCACATTCTCCATTCATTATTCTTTTTGCGTACAAGAACCGGGTTGGCTAACCATTCCGGATGATACACTTCTTTGATAAATCCGGCTGCCAAAAGCCGTGTAACTTCTACCCTAATCGCCTCCTTTTTGTCGCGAGCGAACCGTCGTAGCTTCTGCTTGATTGGTTTGGCTTTGCTGTTGACATTTAAGGAGTGCTCAATCAAGTCCCGAGGTACACCGGGCATGTTGGAAGGTTTCCATGCAAACACACCCACGTTGCCCCTCAAGAACCTGACGAGCGCGTCTTCCTATTTGGGATCCAGGTCGGCCCCGATGAGGGCCGTTTTGCTGGGATCGCCTTCGACCAGCTGGATCGTCTTGTGCTCCTTGGATCTGATGTTCTTGCGCGGAGCCTTGAGCTCTGGGATCTCCAAGTGGTCGGCCGGGGTCTTCTTAGCGTCGAGCATGGTCTCGGCCATGCGAATAGAGAGGTCATGGGCTTCTGCTATTTTGAAGCTGTCGTCCTCGTAGGTATAAGCTGCATATACGTTGCCCCTGAGGGTTAAAACTCCTTTCTCAGTGGGCATCTTGAGCACCAGATACCTGTAATGAGGTATGGCCATGAACTTGGTGAGCGACGGTCGACCAAGAATAGCATGGTAGGTGCCATCGAAATCAGCGACCACGAAGTTGACGTAGTCGGTGCGGAAGTGGTCCGGAGTCCCAAACTGCACAGGTAGCGTGATCTGCCCGAGAGGTGTGGAGCTCTATCCGGGGAGAACGCCCCAGAACTGTGCCTCGTACGGCTTCAGGTCCGCCTGGGCTATTTTCAGAGCGGGCAGGCTGTTCTTGAACAGTATATCAATGGAGCTGCCGCCGTCGATCAGTACCCTGTCGAATTGAACCTTGTTGATACAAGGATCGAGGACCAGAGGAAAACGCCCTGGCTCGGGTATGGCGGCCCATTGGTCCTTCCTGCTGAAGCAGATTTCACGGTGAGACCACGGAGGAAGCCGCGGATCGGTGAGAAGGTTGTCGGTCTTTGCCACGTTCAAGCAAGCGCGGGCGAGCAGCTTGCGTTCTCGTTTGGTCTCAATGGACACCTTGCCGCCGATGATGGTGTGCACGCGATCAGTCGGCTTGACGTATTTATGACGAGGATCTGCATCGTCGTCGTCGTTGTCCTCGTTGCGCTGTTCCCCCACGTCGTTAAGCTTGTCGGACGTATCTGGAGCCTGTTGACGCGTGTAGATAGTCTTGAGGACGCGGCAATTCTCCATGGTGTGGTTCAACTTGGGATGGAGCTGGCAGGGTCCTTTCAATGCTTTGGCGTAGTCGTCCTCGTAGTTTTGACGTCCGCTGCCCTTTTTCACGGTATTGACCTCGCCGTCGTCTTCCCGAGCGCGCTTGCTTCTGTAATCGTCACGGCGGTTGCGCCGCTGATTACGTTGATCACGGTGGTCACGGGAGTCGTTGCGCTGGTTGCGATGGTCAAAATTGTCGTTCCGACCACGATTGCTGCGGTAATCGTCGCGGTGTGGAGGGTGGTCGGAGCGTGGAACCCTTGCTGCTTCTTCAACGATTATCTTTTTAGCATCGTCAGCGTCCGCGTATTTCTTAGCGGTGGCCAAAAGCGCTGTGACTGATTCGGGTCTCTTCCGGAGGAGCTTGTCTCTTAGGGCGTCGTGGAAGCGGAGGCCGGTGATGAAAGCCTCGATTGCTTCGTTGTCGGAGATTGATGGGACTTTGATGCGCATCTCCGAGAAACGCCGAACGTACTCGCGCAGTGGTTCATCCTTCCGATCTCGGATCCGCTGCAGATCATACTTGTTGCCGGGTTGTTCACAAGTAGCGATGAAATTGTCGATGAAGGCCTGCCTGAGCTCCTGCCAAGAGTCAAAATAGTTCGCTGGCAAGCTAACCAGCCATTGGTGACCTGCATGACCAACAGCGACTGGGAAGTAGTTAGACATGACGTGCTCGTCGGCCATGGCTGAGCGGCACGCAGTTTCGTAGAGCATGACCCATAATTCGGGGTTTTCCTTGCCGTCGTACTTCTGAAGCTTCTCGAGCTTGAAATTCTTAGGCCATATGACTTGGCGCAGGTGTGGAGTGAACTGCTTTAGACCCGGCGGACCGTGGGCGGTGTCATACTCCATACAGCGATAGCTTTCATGGGATGCACGATCATCGGCTCTCTGGTTGATGCGAGCGCGCAGATCACGTCCGCCGAGGTAATGGCGGAGATCGTTATTGCCATCGCGGCGATCTCGATTGCCATCTGGATTAGCCCTGCGACCGTGGTTATCACGGCGATTGTCGCGGTTATCTCGGCGGTTGTCGTCTCGAACGTTGTGGCGGTTATCCTCCCGACGGCGGTTGTCGTCCCGACCACCATCATGACCACCGTTTCCGCCTTGACGGTTGTCTGATGGGTCGTTATTGCGTGAGCCACGTTGGTTGAGTGGCTGTGAGCGACTCGAGTATTGGCGGCTGTGGCTTGATTCGACAGAAACGGATGGGGCCCGGGCTTGATTCATCTCCGCGGTTTGAGCCATAGCAGCTGTCAGATAAGCTTGTATGTCATCACGGACTGCTTGGGTCTCGGGAGTGTTGGGCAACCGCTGCATTGTCGCCATGGCGACGACCACGTTGGTGCTTGGGGTCTTGAAGACCTGTTTGTCCCCCACCCTATCGAAAGCATCGTTGAGGTCACGAGGTCGGAGTCTTATGCGTCGTGCCTCCTGGTCTGCTTCAGCTTCGATTTTGCCGGCGATTAAACCGGTCGATATTGCGTGCTTCGCGTGCAGTCTTTTCTTGTTCTGTTTCGCCAACTGCTGGCGGCTCGTCGTTGCTGACAACGTGGATCAAATCCCCTCGTCTTGGCGAGAAAGATGGAAATTGGGGGAAACCCGGGGCGTGGTCTGGTAGATCCAGATCGTATTTGACGCCTTCATCTTCGTGACGCTGAAGCTCGGTGTGGACAGATGCGTTGGATGCGATGCCGGATGAGGAGCTGGAGTCACCCTCTCGGACTGTGTGGATGGATCCTTCTTGATAATCTTCAATCCGGACCATGTTTACGATGTTGCATGGCTTTGGCCGAGATCGGTGGATAGAACATAGGTCCGAGCGGCGTCGTAGGTTGTACGCGTAGCTGGAGGCAGCGTTTCGCAGGCCGTAGAACTCCGAAACCTGCCGAGCGCTGATGGGGGCACTTCGTGTCTGCGACTGAGAGAGAGAGACTGAGAGAGGGCGAGCCACCGTCGCCGAGTCGAGCGCCTGATGCCGCGCCACCACCAGGAGAGAGGGGGCAGATTCGCCGCTGCTGTAGGGAGAGAGGTCATGTGGCAGAACTGCCTAATCTAATGCCTCTCAGGAGTATTCGTCTTCCATTAGACACTAAGCACTCAAGGGAGAACACTAAATCACGCGGTCCCATCGGGCACACCCCAAGAGAGAACCCAAAAATCCACATTTTTACATCAGGATCACAAATGAGAGAATAAAGCTTACATCATTATTACCCATTTTGTACATCATTTTACATGTACATCAGAGTATAACATTTATTATTATAATAGCGAAATGTAATTATATTATCAGAGTTATGAACAATTTAATGTAACAGCGAAATATAAACATGTCATCAGAATTACAGTGGAAATAATTATATATTCATGGTGTGATGAAGCATTGATATGTGAACGAGGACAACAGATTATAAAACTTTCATTTATAAAAACATTTAGTAAGAGTTATAAATAAAAACTATGATAGCAACGTAAAGGAAATTCTCTCTGAGCCCACCAGGAGGAATCAACGCACAAGAGTCAGCTTTAGCATCCACCTATCACCTGCAACAGGGAGAATAAAACCCTGAGTACTCAATTGTACTCAGCAAGACTTACCCGACAGGAGAAAAGAAAAGACTCCAAGAATATACAAGGCTATCTAGCTGGTGGGTTTATTGCATCTGCAGGAGCATTACTAAACATGCGTCCTTATATTCGATTTTTATTAATAGCCGCATTGGTTCATGAACTAACCATTCTATATAAGCACTTGTGCTACTTTCAAGCAGGTGGTAAGCAATCAGATTTTCTTTTTTCATCTTCCATCTTTCAGTTCTTACTACGGTGCTAGGCACAAAACAAGCCGTACCGGATTGCCTGACTATTCACGAATCAATGCGCCCAGCTAGGTACCAAAAAACACACGCCCCGCTTGTACCCCGGGCATAAGCAGGACCAACCCATCACCCTCCTGTCCTAGGTGTCCAGGTCCCCGTCCAAACTAGGACTCCAAGCCCCCGCCCCTGAGTCCTGGACTTATTGCGGTGCAAGGACCTCCTAACCCAAAAACCACCAAGACAGTCGGTCCGGAAAGAGTCGGATCCACGACAAGAAAGCAACAAATCTTTCAAGCGCCCATACCTAAGTATGTGCTCAGGATAATAAGTCTGTGACTTGCCTCGAGTGTTATGCAATGACCGGTCCTTAACCGACACAGCTAGGAAAAGCAGTGTAATCAAGCTATGCCTCGCGTCCGCGGCGACACAACCCATTACACCCATCAATACTAAACCCATATCCCTGCTCGGTCACCATTTTTCTTTCCATCATTTATATTTTCCAGGTGATAATAATACAGTAATATATTTCCTATATCTCGCGAGTGACAGCAATCACTTGACTTCTATCGGAGTCCTGTAGCATAGCAATCTACACGATCATGTCATACTAGTAAGACTCATAGAATAAGATATATATATATATATATATATATATATGTAAGTGGGTTCCATTGAACTCCTTAAAACTTAATGCACAAATATAATTTAAAGTGCAGAAAAGTTGGGTTATGCACCGGGGCTTGCCTGGGTAAGATTTAATTAGAAGTTAGCATTCCATTATGACGACCGATCTCCAAAAACACCATTTCTCTAGCAACTCCCGATGACTCCATGATCCATCGACGTCCCTATTATGATATGCAATGCGATGAAATACAAAGACATAATTAATCGACTGTAATCGTGACACGTAAAATACGATTTATGCCTCTCAAGTTAACGGGCTAGTTCTAACGACGACCGTACTTAGGCTATATATACACGTTGTCAGATAAGACACTATTTCTCAACAAATATTTTAGTTATATAAACACAAGATGTTTCTTTATCCCATTCTATCAATTTAATCTTTATTCAAAATATGGCATCATTATCTATCTAGCAAACTAATTATTCTGGAGCTACAAAAATTACAATGAGTACCTAATATTGCTAGGAGCCTACTGTAAAAATTTTTAGATTTAACACTATTACCAATTTGTCACAATAATTCCTACAAGTTTATATTTTTATAATATTAAGTATCTTAAATTAATTATATAGCTTCCAAGAATATTACCACACTATGTGAACAAAATATACTAACAGGTAGATCATGATTTTAGTAACTCAACAAAACTAGTTTGGCATTTTTATGATTTTTCTACACTTTATTTTTAATTTTAGAAAGACACTGAATTAACAAAACCAAAACAACGCAACAAGACAAGGCCCGGGCGGCCAAACTCGGCCCGCAAGCGCGCGGTGGCCCAGCAGCTGGAACGACCAGTCCACCTGGACACGGCTGCGCGCACAGCGGCTGGCCCGGCGAGATGCGGTGGCCCAAGCGCGTAGGCAGCGGCGCGGACGGCCTAGGCGGGGGGCGCGGCAAAGACAGGCCAGCCAGTGAAACATCCTCAATTTTCCTTGAAGAGAAAATCCACAGAATGAATTTTAATATGATAAAACCAAGAACTGATTCCATCATATTATCATATTTCAGTCGATGTCATAGTCATACATCGTAAGATTACAAGAATACAAGATATTACATCACTGGGGGAACACACCTATTACAGAGTTAATTTAGCAGAAGACTATCGAGTGAAGGCTCCTCCTTCACGGGCATCATCAGGGTTGGCGTAGTGCAGCGTAGATTCCATCTCCGAACCAAACTTGAGCGTAGGCACGAGACCTCCTAATCCTTCTAAAGTCAGCATCTCTAAGAAGCAGGAAATCTGCACACCGCCAGATGTGTGCAGGCCATGGTCAGCACCGATGAGCTTTAGTGGAAAAAAAGATAAACACGAGATCTGGCAATCCTAATATTTGGCTATGGTTTGCATTCTTAGCGCATGAGAAGTAAATAACAATAGTAATATAATAATAATATCTAATTTTTAACACATTCACCACCACACCATCCATATCCATCCACTAACCATCCATCCCAAACCATCTCCACACCACCACACCATATCTCATCTCACACACTCAGGTCGACAGGCCAACTCCCTCTCGGCCTTGTCTCAATGGCCCGCACCCCCCAAGGCTCAAGACCAGAAAATACCCCAACCCTGGAGGGAGGAAAGAAGGACTCATCTCCTATCTAGTTTAAGCAAAACCTAGGAAAGGTCCATAGCCGACAAGTCAGCATATGTATCGATCGATCAACCATACACTCTGCAGAGGTTTTACATACCCACAAGATTAGCCATCCTCAGAGCCATGTATCTCCTAGGCAGAATTCCGGTCGCTTGCTAGCCTAGAACGATGCCACCCTACCTCTTAGCCCTGGAACATCCCAAGTCTAGTCTGGGATGGCTGATACTGTGAGTCGTAGATAGAGCCGGGGCTCTCCGGATGTCAAGAGCCAGGTCCACAAGGCCTCCTGAAGTCTCGGAAGGGTGTGGGGGAAACCGCACGCCCCATACCTCCTTGCACACGTTCACCTAGCATTAGTGGCATTGTTCTACCAAGTAGTCTGACCATCCCGCACCACATAGGGCGAGTGGGATGTAAAGGATTCCCGGTGAATCTGAGTACTAGTAAGTCCTTAGGGATTGACCAAGCCAAAATGTCTTCATCAGGGTTTTCATTTTACGTGCCACCACAGCACCTCTACCCCGGGCTCCACCTCTCTGAGGTTCACACCCAAGGACACCTCCAATTACAATTTACCCACCACAGGTATTCCATATCCAAGTGCCCAGGTAGCACCACATGGCAAGACTCGCCCCAGGTTCGTCATTATTCTAGCTCGGTCGACACAACCCTCACTCTTCACGCACCCAAGACACACGCAGCATGCTCACACACCACCAAGTCTGGCACCCATAGCCAAACCCTTCCCAAGGGGTTCACCACCAGCATCACATCCCCGATATAATGCGAAGTGGAGTTAATAATAAGTATAGTGGTGTAATATGCAAGCAAGTAGGCAAGTAAGCATATATATGCGAGCGAATGCGCAAAGCAGGGTGACATGGTAGAGTGGGTTGCATCAGGGTAATAATGGCTCAGGTAGTAGCTTGCATCAAAGTACTAGCAAAGGAATAATTATAAAGCGCTAGCAGTTCTAGATATTATGCAATGTCTAATAGGATTCTCTAAAAGAGAGTGCTGCCATGACACATGCGATGTAGAGGTAGTAGTGGTATAATTCTCCATTCGTTGGTGTTCCGTTAGCGGGGTCACCTCCTCCTGCGTTGACTCCATTCCACAGTTCTTGTCGTCGTCCATGTTCTCTTGGTCCGATCGTCAGCTACTTCGCGAAGCGACATGCAAGGCAAGAGAGCACTCAACACTCAAAAAGACGATGAGATGCAGGAAAATCCAATAACCCAGCGAGACAATAAGAGATGCACGGCTTAGCCCTCTCGGCGGTTGTTTGATTCTTGGGCCAAAGAAACAGGAGTGGTTGTTCACTAAGCACGAGCTTAAGTCAAGGCCTAGCCTGTACTTCCTAGGCCAACTGTGGTTGACCTGTACGGCTTCAAAATAAATGGCCAAGACCTCAGCCCATCCTAAGCAAACACCACGGTTCGTGGTCTCTTGATCCTGGCGTCATAGAGATTGATGTGAATCGAAAGGAGCGGCTATTCAATTCTGGTCTCTCTCAATCCGTACGCCATTGTTATTGACAAGGACCAAGAAAGGGTGGAGCAAGAGAGAAAGGCATGGCAAAGATCTACTCCTTCCAATACACACACCATGACAAAGGACGAGGCATTGGAAAGGAGCGACACACAAAAGGACACGAGTGCCCAATCCACTTGTAGGGTACCAAGACCTAGGTGCACTAAATGCACTAAGACATCCCTAGGGTTCTTAGTGGTGTGGTTGTCACCACAAGAACCATAGAAATGCTACATATAAGGGCTTAAGCACGAAAGAACCAAAAGAGAAGAACACGAGATTCGCCTTCCTTTGATCCACTCACCCTGGAAACTGATGAGAATCAAAGGAATGGAATCAAGAATGCAATAAACACCAAACAAGCAAGGGGCTCAATCCACATTTTACTGGATCGATGAGGATTGAGAACAAGAGAGAGAAGAATGGAATCCGCTCTCTTTCGACCAACTCGTCATGGAACGGACGAAGGTCAGAACAAGAGAGACACGGTCCCACGATCCAAACCAACTCATAGGGCTCCATGACCGGGCAGCTAATGGCACGAGGCTATTCCAACAGTTCATAGCGATGTGGTTGTCACCGCTTAGATCCGAAGGAATGCTATGGTCAAGGTGGTGCAATCATATAAGGTGGCTAGGATAAACACATGCGAAAAGAGGTAGAGCTCGATGGTCATGGCGAGGGGACTCGCGACCATGAGCTTAACCTACACGAGTTAGCATCCATCTTCTACAATCATCATATCCTGACTTGTCCACTAAGTTAGGCCACAAAGAGCTCATTGTGTGCGGGTGATTTCCGCACCAATGTTCAGTCCACAATGGCCAGTTCCTAGGGCCAAATTGGATTACTAATAATTGTAGTACATTAGAGACAACTAAAAGCGAGGGAGCGAGTTATGCTCACCATTACGGCCACGATGGGGTGAACCCATGACCAAAATGGTCGAACGAGGTACGATCCCTCGACCGGCTCGAAGGCATGGTCCTCAAACAGACAAACACCACACACAAGAGCCAATGACACAAACACAAGGACAAACGGAGTAGCACATATCCATAGCGAGAGGGACAGATAGACCTGCACAAGGGCACGGTGCAGACACATATAGATAGATTAAGATCATGTATGATAGTGTATGAACATTGTGTAAGAAAGAGTAAGGAAAAGGGCTTTCGTCGGCGTCGGGAACAACGTTCGACTAGGATTCAACCTTTCGGTGAAGATGAGGATGGACAGAGGCTATTGTAACTTGTCCCAGAGGGTTGTGGCTGCTTCTGGCTGGCTGAGGCCAGCTATGGCCTGCCATGGCTAGCTGTGGCTTGCTATAGCTCGCTGTGGCTGGCTGCGGCTGGCTAAAGCTGGTCGGGCATGGCGGCGACCGGCTAGGAGGTAGCTACTGCTGTTGGAGATAGTTAGGGTTGCCAAAGAAGGTGTTTCGCAAGATGGTAGGGCCAGACCGTAGGTCCAAAAGAGAGATGAGTATCGGTCTCGTATTGTGCGGCGTAAAATGGGTAGACAAGGACATGTCCATGGCATAGACCTTGATTTTAGAAAAATGTGAGAACTTGTTTCATATTTTTCTGAGGTCGTATGAATTTTCTATGAATTTCCAAAGTTTGGATCATTTTTCGGAAAAAAGAAAAAGGATGGATTTTCCTAGGATTGACACGTGGCAATGCAGGATTGGTCCAGCGGTAACAGTGGCTGACAGGTGGGCCCTCGGCACTGATCACTAACATGTGGGACCACGTCACCAGTCAACATTGATCGGTCAACGGTCAACACTGATCGGGCTCAAGTGGGCACTTGAGGGCCGGGTCAAGGGCCGGATATGGGCCGGCCCGGCCCGGACACATGTCAGCTAGTTAGCGATCCACGTGGCGGCGCTGGGCTCCTACTGGGCTCGTGTCCACGTGGCTCATGGTGCACTGTCAAGCATGGTCCAGTGGACCGAAGGCTCGGTTCATGGTGGTCCAGGTCCATTTCTTTCTCCCTCGGTCTATGGCTCACGTGAAACCGGTGCACCACGCTGCTGCTCCCCCTTTCCTCTTGCTCCTCTGTTTCCCGATGGAGTCTCCCACCGGCGGCGAGCTGACGAGGTCCCTACAGAAAATCCATAGCACGAAGGCCGGACACATGGAGGGGTCATCGGCCTTGGGCTGATAGTAGGCAAGTGTTGGAAAGGTCTATCTTTTGGTTGTCTCGTCGAGGGTTGCGGACGGTGGGTCGCTTGACGTGGGTCAGGCTCGATGCCGGCAATGTAGCTACGTTGTTGTGACCGCTCGCCGGGGTTCGGTTCAAGGCTCGCCATAGGCGAAGTAGAGGATGGTCATGGCATCTAGGCTCCATGTCTCTAGCACGACGGAGTGGTATGCATGGCTATGGCCTCAGACTCATAGCGGGAAACGGTCAGGTTCATCGGTCAAAAGCAGGGAACGAGCTTGGCTAGGAGGAGGCTTACCCTTGCTGCGATGGTGGTTGGGGCAAGGTTGCGGCTCATCGAGGTTGGTGAGGCAAGGCTGCTAGTTGAGCATCGGCTGGAGCGGAGTGGGAAGGCAGCCTGGTGCTCATGGTCATGGACGGTGGGGCTGCTATGCTCCGCTGAGCACGTCGTGGTGCGGTCATCGACGGCTCGTGGTATAGCTCGACGTCGTGCTCACGGTTAAGCTCGAAGTAGAGGTGGAAACAGTGGCCATGATGGTGGCCAGGATGACAACTGCCACCGGGACGACAACCGCCGCGACGTCTCGGATGATGACCGCTGGGACAACCGCGATAATTGCCGCGATAACCATGGTTGTAGGGCTAATCTAGATGGCAATCGAGATCACCACGATGGCAATAACGATCTCCGCCATTACCTCGGTGGATGCGATCTGCGCGCTCACATCAACCAGAGAGCCGACGACCGAGCATCCCACGAAAGTTATCGCCATATGGAATATGACACTACCCACGGCCCGCCAGGTTTGAAGCAGTTTACTCCACACCTTCGCCAAGTCATATGGCCCAAGAATTTCAAGTTCAAGAAACTTCAGAAGTATGACGGCAAGGAAAACCCCGAATTATGGGTCATGCTTTACGAGACTGCGTGCAGATCAGCCATGGCTGACGAGCATGTCATGTCTAACTATTTCACAGTCGTTGTTGGCCATGCGGGTCACAAATGGCTAGTCAGCTTGCCGGCGAACTATTTTGACTCTTGGTAGGAGCTCAAGCAAGCCTTCATCGACAACTTCATTGCTACTTGTGAACAACCAGGCAACAAATACGATCTGCAATAGATTCGAGATCGAAAAGATGAGCCACTGCGCGAGTATGTCCAGTGTTTCTCGGAGATGCGCATCAAGGTCCCATCAATCTCCAACAACAAGGCAACCAAGGCTTTCATCACTGGCCTCCGCTTCCACGACGCCCTAAGGGACAAGCTTCTCCGCAAGAGACCTGATTCGGTCACAGCGCTCCTGGCCACCGCTAAGAAATATGCGGACGCCGACGACGCTAAAAAGATAATTATTGAAGAAGCAGCAAGGGTTCCATGCTCCGACCACCCTCCACACCGCGATGACTACCGCGACAACCGTGGTCGGAACAACAATTTTGACCGCCGCAACCAGCGCAACGACTCCCACAACCACCGTGACCAATGTAATCAGCGGCGTAACCGTCGTGACAATTACAGGAGCAAGCGTGCTCGGGAAGACGACGGCGAGGTCAACACCGTTAAAAAGGGTGGCAAACGTCGTAACTATGAAGATGACTATGCCAAAGCATTGAAAGGGCCCTACCAGCTCCATCCTAAGTCAAACCACACCATGGAGAATTGTCGCGTCCTCAAGTCTATCTACATGCGTCAACAGGCTCTGGATACATCCGACAAGCCTAACGACGTAGGGGAACAGTGCAACGATGATAACGACGACGATGATGTAGACCCTCATCACAAATACATCAAGCCAACCGATCGCGTGCACACCATCATTGGAGGTAAAGTGTCCATCGAGACCAAACAAGAACGCAAGCTGCTCGCCCGCGCTTGCTTGAACGTGGCCAACACCGACCATCTCCTCATCGATCCATGGCTCCCTCCGTGGTCTCACCATGAAATCTCCTTCAGCAGAAAGGACCAATGGGCCACAATACCTGAGCTAGGACATTTTCCCCTGGTCCTTGATCCTTGTATCAACAAGGTTCAGTTCAACAGAGTACTGATCGATGGCGGTAGCTCCATCGATATACTATTCAAGAACAGTCTGCCCACTCTAAAGATAGCTCAAGCGGACCTCAAGCCGTACGAGGCATAGTTCTAGGGTGTTCTCCTCGGACAGAGCTCTACACCTCTCGGGCAGATCACGCTACCTATGCAGTTTGGGACCTCGGACCACTTCCGCACCGACTACGTCAACTTCGTGGTCGCCGACTTCGACGGCACCTACCATGCTATTCTTGGTTGACTGTCGCTCACCAAGTTCATGGCCATACCTCATTATAGGTATCTAGTGCTCAAGATGCCTACCGAGAAAGGAGTTCTAACCCTCCAAGGCAACGTGTACACAGCCTATACCTACGAAGATGACAGTTTCAGAATAGCAGAGGCTCACGACCTCTCTATTTGCATGGCCCAGACCATGCTCGATGCCAAGAAGACCTTGACCAACCACCAGGAGATCCTAGAGCTCGAGGCTCCATGCAAGAACATCAAGTCCAAGGAGCACAAGGTGATCCAGCTGGTCGATGGTGATCCCAATAAAACGGCCCTTATTGGGGCCAACCTGGATCCTAAATAGGAAGACGCGCTCGTCAGGTTCTTCAGGAGCAACGTGGATGTGTTCACATGGAAACCTGCTGACATGCCCGGTGTACCTCGAAATTTGATCGAGCACTCCTTGAATGTCAACGGCAAGGCCAAACCTATCAAGCAGAAGCTACGATGGTTCGCTCACGATAAAAAGGAGGCGATTAGGGTAGAAGTTACGTGGCTTTTGGCAGCTGGATTTATCAAAGAAGTGTATCATCCGGAGTGGTTAGCCAACCCGGTTCTTGTACGCAAAAAGAATAATGAATGGAGAATGTGCGTTGATTACACTGATCTCAACAAACACTGCCCTAAGGACCCCTTTAGCTTACCTCGCATAGACAAGGTTGTAGATTCAACCGCCGGTTGTGAGCTCCTTTCCTTTCTCAATTGCTACTCTGGTTATCACCAGATCGCTCTCAAAAAGGATTACCAGATCAAGACATCTTTTATCACGCCCTTCGACGCCTACTGCCACACGACCATATCGTTTGGGCTCAAGAACACCGGGGCTACCTACCAATGTGCTATACAAGCTTGCCTCAAAGACGAGATAAAAGAAGACCTCGTCGAGGCTTATGTTAATGATATAGTTGTCAAAACCAAGGAAGCTCGTACCCTTGTTGACAACCTAGAACGCACCTTTGCGTCCCTTAATACATTCTAGTGGAAGTTAAACCCAAAGAAGTGCATCTTTGGTGTTCCTTCTGGCATACTACTTGGCAACATCGTCAGTCACAATGGCATACGCCCTAACCCAGAGAAAGTCAAAGCTGTCCTGGACATGAAGCCACCCAAAAAGGTGAAGGATGTTCAGAAGCTTACCAGATGCATGGCCACCCTCAGCCGTTTCATATCAAGATTAGGTGAAAAAGGATTACCGTTCTTTAAACTACTCAAAGCATCCGAAAAGTTTGAGTGGTCGGAGGAAGTAGACGCTGCCTTTGCACAGCTGAAACAATACCTTATGTCACCTCTAGTCCTCACTGCTCCAAGAGAAGACGAAATACTCCTGCTATATATTGCGGCTACTAATCGAGTGGTCTCCACGGCCATGGTGGTCGAGCGAGACGAGCCAAGCCACATCTACAAGGTACAGTGACCAATCTATTTCATTAGTGAGGTACTCAATGAGTCCAAGACCAGGTACCCACAGATTCAGAAGTTGATCTACGCCATACTGATAACATCCCAAAAGTTGAAACACTACTTCGATGGATATCGTGTGGTGGTCAGGACTGAGTACCCTCTGCGAGACATCATTAGAAACAAGGATGCGAATGGGCGCATCATCAAATGGGCAAAGGAGCTATGCCCCTTTTCCTTGGAGTTTGCAAGCCACACTACAATCAAGTCTCAGGCACTTATCGATTTCATCGTCGAGTGGACAGACTTAAGCACGCCTGCCTCTCCTGGATTCGATGAATATTGGACGATGTACTTCGACGGCTCTCTCAACATTGACAGTGCGGGAGCAGGAGTCCTTTTCATGTCACCATCCAACGAGCATCTCCGGTGCATCCTCAGGATTTATTTTCCAGCATCTAATAATGTCGCCGAGTACGAAGCATGCCTACATGGTTTGTGCATTGCGGTTGAGCTTGGTGTTAAACATCTCTATGTCTATGGAGACTCTGCTCTGGTCATCAACCAACTCAACAAGGACTAGGACACAGCCAGTGAAAAGATGGATGCATACTGCAAATTGATCAGAAAGTTGGAAGGCAGGTTCTATGGCATCAAGTACATACACGTGGTCTGGGACAAGAATCAAGCAGCGAATGCACTGTCAAAGTTAGGATCATCCTGAGCAAAAATCCCACATGGTGTATTTGTCCAAGACCTGCTCACGCCTTCCATCAAAGAGGAAGATTCCACGACAGACAAGCCTCCAGACCAGAAATTGGAGGCTACGGTTCCGGCGTTAAGCACCGCCGAGCCCCCTCCGACCACTCATGAGCCCGACTGGAGAATACCTTTCATCAAGTACCTAATAGATGGTAGCAGTTACACTGATCGGACAGAGAATGAGCGCCTGATGCGTCACAGTAAGCAGTACCTGCTCGTCGATGGCAAGCTATGGCGCAAGAACGCAAAGGAGGAAATCTTGATGAAGTGTATAACCTAGGAGGATGGCGAACATCTCCTGGACCAAATCCACTCTGGCTCCTGCGGCAACCATGCGGCCTCAAGAACGCTGGTCAGCAAGGCTTTCCGAGCAGGGTTCTATTGGCCGTTAGTAGTAGCCGATGCAGAGAAGCTAGTCCGCCACTGTGAGGGTTGTCAGTTCTTCACCAAGAGAATCCACGTACCAGCACATGAGATCCAGACAATACCAGCCTCCTAGCCCTTCGCATGCTGGGGACTGGATATGATCGGGCCCTTCAAACTGGCTCCAGGGAAATTTACATGCGTCTTTGTACTGATCGACAAATTTTCTAAGTGGATAGAATACATGTCTTTGGTACAGGCATCCTCAGAAAAGGCTGTCACGTTCCTCGACCAGGTCATCCATCATTTCGGCATACCCAACAGCATCATCACCGATCTAGGTACTCAGTTCACCGGGAACGCTTTTTGGGACTTCTGTGATGAAAGGAGCATAGTAGTAAAATACGTCTCGGTGGCGCACCCTAGAGCTAATAGACAAGTCGAGCGGGCAAATGGCATGATCTTGGACGCGTTGAAGAAGAGGATGTATAGAGAAGATGACAAAGCTCTCGGAAGATGGCTCAAAGAGTTACCAGCCGTAGTCTAGGGACTCAGAACTCAACCCAGTCATAACACCGGCGTCTCACCATACTTTATGGTTTATGGTGCTGAGGTAGTCCTCCCTGCAGATATAGCTTTTAGATCAGCATGGGTAGAGAACTTCGATGAAGGCAAGGCCAACAAAGTATGGGAGCTAGAAGTGAATAGCGCAGAAGAGAAGCGGCTCGATTCTTGTGTACGTACGGCCAAATACCTTGCTGTTTTGCGCAGGTACTACAACAAGAACGTTAAAGAGCGGTTCTTTATGGTCGGGGACCTGGTCCTAAAGTGGAAGATGAACCAGGCTGGTGTCCATAAACTTGCAACCCCATGGGAGGGGCCCTTCATGATCAAGGAGGTCACACGACCAACGTCTTATAGGTTAGCTCACCTAGACGGTACGGACGTACCAAACTCGTGGCACATCAACAAGCTTAGACGTTTCTATGCCTAACTACTGAGATATGTACCCCTCTTGTACTTTCGATTTACTTCAATAAAGTTATTATGATTTCTCCGACCACTCTAATGTGTCACTTCGACTTTTATGGTTATTCTAACTTAGCCAGTAAAAGCCGACCACCACTCCTTCTACGGTTTTTGGAGCAGGACTTCTCTTCGGTTCCTCCCAACACGTGCACGGGATCTACTCTCTATGTTACGGGTGATCAGCAGGTCCCCCTTGGTTTGACTTATTCGTGTCTGCGTGTGCACAGGTCACGAACCTCACACTCTGACCACATGGCAAACTAGGGCCGCACAAACTTTTCGGGATGATGTGTTAAGCTAAATGGTACAACTAAATAGAACGTTATCATGTTCTCACTTAGTTACACCAACATAAGTTTCAAGCTTAAATATGTTTTATACAAAGCAAACAAGCTTATAATGATATACAGTTACGTTATTACAAGCTTGCCTGAAGAGGCCCAAGTTTACAATAACACAACTATGTCCTCCTTCTACAGCTCTAAGCCTATTACATTGGCTAGTCGGGGCGCGCGACACCTACTGCTCGCTGCTTCCGATATCCTACTCGAGTCTCAGGGACTCTTGTGCTAGTCGAGCTGAAGGGGATGGCCTCGCCGATGCCTAGCTAGTCGAGGCCGTAGGCTTCATCGGTTGGCTTGCAACTGATGGCGTTTCAAGCTGACTTGTCGATGGCGTACCCTGTACAGGTGCTGTCCCACCTCCACATAGGTTAATGTCACCAATTATCTTTGATGACAGGTCTAGCTGGATCATCCGAAGCTCCTCCGCCTTGTCTGCGTCTACCTCCTTCGGGTATCCAGCCTCCAGGCGCTTGAGATCGATCAGAGGGTAGTGGGCACGCACCATGCTTAGCACATGGGCACCCGTGTACTCACCCACCTCCTTCATGAACTCTTGGAACCATCCCCATGCTTGTCTGCATCTCTCGACCAGTCCGAGCTAGGGCATCCTTGGCTCTTCCTCTATGAGCGCCGGGTCAACAAGGTCGAGGATGGGCAAAATGCCAGTTGCCACCTCCTAGCACCGGTTCTTCCATGTGTCCCGATCCTCGGTGGCCTCAAGGCATCGTGCTTTCCAGCCGTCATGCTCTTTCATCATGGCTTCTAGATGCCTCTTAGCAATGACTTTTAAAACTGCACACCGTACAAGACATCAAATGTAAAGGCACGACAAGATAAGGCGGGCAATAGAATGAGAATGGTGGTCTGGAATACTTACTCTTCAGTTCCTCCTTCATTTTGGTGGTGTGGTCCTAGAGTTGAGACTAGCTGCACGCCAGTTTCTCATTGTCCTCCTTCAGGCGACCACACTCTACGGTCATGCGGCTATTCTCCTCTTGGAGGCGGGTTACCTCAGCTTCTAAGCCTGCATTACAGCTATCATTACCAATAACGCAACAACACGTGTCATACACTTGCTGTGATAAAATGATAACTTACTTGTTTTTTCCTGCTCTTTGTCATTGAGCTGGCCGACCAGGTTCTGGTTCTGTGTTTCTTGCTCTGTCCTTTCTTGGTCGGCAGCTTCAAGTTGGTGGCGCAAGCGTTCCACCTCGGCCGCCAGTTCTCTATTGTTCACCGTGATTCCCTCAATCTGGTCGAAGCACCTCTTTCGGTACTTCGCGGTCTTCATCAAGTCCTGCATATAAACAAGCTAAGTCAGACAGATCAACTGTATAATAGGGTCAAGTGGTTAAGCCAAACATACCTGGACTTCTATCACTAGGTGCTTTACCGCCCGTTCAACTTTTAGGGTCTCTTCGACCTCTAGGATTTCTTCGTGCATAACCCACTCATCGTTCCGCCAGCGTGACACATATACATGTTGTCGTTTATCTTGGGGATGGCCCAAGATTTCTTCTACTTTGTCCTCTTTGGCCTCTTGTTCAGGGGGCGGCGCTGGTCTGGAGTCTGTAGTCTCCGTGACCACTATGGCCTTCCCACGAGCCACAGCATCGGCTAGCGTGTTCTGCGCCAACTCTGGTTGCTGCTCCTCGGCTTGGTCTGGTTCCCTTGGCGCCAAGGTACCTGCTTCAGCAGGGTTAGTGCTCGGAGCACTTGTACTTTGCCCGGCTATCTTCTCGACCAGCTACTCGGGGACTGACATCTGGCCGCTCGTCTACTGAGGTTCCGGCGGAATTTCTTCTATAGGTTCCTCCACAACCGGCCACTGAGTAGTTCTTTCCACCAGTACTGGCGAAGCCATGCCACACCCGGCTAGCTGGTCAGGATTTTTGGTGGACATCGACCTAATATACCAGGGAAAAGTTTAGAAGACAATAGTATTCAATACAAATTATAAGCTTACATCAAAGTTACAGATTCTTACAGCTTGGAAGCACGGAGCGTCTCTTTGATCGCGCCTACTCCACATGCTCGGCGGTTTCCACTGGATCTTTTTCCATGACTAGTACTGGCGTCGGGGTTTGGTGCTCGACACTTCCCCCGCTTGTCCTCTATGTTGCAGTGGTCGGAGATGCGATCACTATAGGCACAGAGGAGTCACCTTGCTCCGTCGACCCCATTTGTCTCCTCCTCTTTCGAGGGATGAGTCGAAAGATGTTCGCATCCTCTATTTCATCGTCTGAAAGGGGGAAGATGGCCTGACGACGTTTGTTGGCAGCCGGCCGCTTGCCAGCAGCTCTGGCTGATGCATCCTCCACAACCTTGAGTGCTGCCTAGTGGATGTCTTCGGTCCTGGCACTGGTCTAGACGGCTGAGCCAGCAACTTGTGGCCAATCCACACCAGGGGGTGGAGACACGAACACTGCTGCCCGGTCATGACCATTACTCTGGGAAACATAAAGGAGACAACAGTAAATTTCTTGTTACAACATGATTCTACAGGTACAATGAAGCATCATTTACCTTTGGGGGAGGTCAGGCCAGCTTGAAGGCGTGCTCGATGTCGTTTAACCTGACATAATTGGGATCGGCTAGGTTGAATAGCTCCCCAATCCTAGCCTTGACTTCTATCTTGTCGAGCGCCTTTTTCCTGGTCCTCGTTGGGTCTGCGCTCCCCTGGTACTCGAAGCCAGGATGTACCCTCTTCTGGTAGGGCTAGATCCTTTGGCTGATGAAGTTCCCGACCACACTTGGACCATCTAGCTTTCCCCACGGGATCATCCCGAGCAGTTCTGCGATCTGCTCCAAGTGCTCAGGCTTCTCTGACCAGCTGTTCTTCTTCTTCGGAATCAACCCCACGTCGCACAGGGTGATTGTGTTCGGCTCTTCGTGGATGTAGAACCACTTCTTGTACCATTCATCCAGCGAGGTGTTCTAGGGGCAGTGCAAGTACTAGGCCTTCATACCGTCACGCAGATTGAGGTAGATGCCTCTGGCTATCTTCAAGCCACCGCTCCCTTTCTTCCACAGACAGAATAGGTGGCGAAAGAGGTCGAAATGGGGCTGGAAGCCACCATAGGCCTCGCAAAGATGGATGAAGGTGGAGACAAGAAGAATCGAGTTGGGATGCAGATTGCAAATTCCAATCTCATAATACAAGTAGAGACCCTAAAGGAAAGGGTGCACTAGAACCCCAAAACCCCGCTTGAAGAAATCCTCAAAAACCACAATCTCACCTGGTTGTGGATCGGGGAAGCTTTCTCCTTCTGGCGCACGCCATCCTGTGAGTGCCTTGTTGTGGAGCACTCCCATGGCGATGAGGTCTTTGATGGTCTGCTCATTGCTCCTTGATTTTCACCACTCCTTCGCCATGACTCCGCCTTTCTTCTAGGCGTCTCTCTTCGCCATTAATCTGCCCTTGCTAAGGGGGTGGATGCAGTGGAGGGGGATTGGTGGTGATTTTCAGAGGAGTAGGGTTCAGCAAGAGGAAGAAGAAGGTTGCAGCGGCGAATGACAATGGGGATTGGTAAAAAGTAACTTACTAGCTCTATATTATAAATAACCAAGAGCTCCGTCGTTTCATTCGCCCGAGATTCTTGGGAGGCGTGCGCACGCGCCGCAGACGGTTGTTTTCATAACCTCGAGATCTACACCAATAAACGCGCCTCTTCGTTTCCAGTGTACGCGCCTCTTCGTTGATAATGTGAGAGGGCCCACACTGACGCACCCCCATACAGGCGCCAAGCGACTGTTTGCCAGAAAGAGTAAGAAGGCAGAGTGATATATTATATCTGTCTGCTTTTTTGACCAGGCGTGGTAGATTAGACTTGACAGAGTAAGGAAATAAATAAATACACCAAATAATAATACAAGCGGCGTTCCTTTTTTCACTGCATGTCTTGAGCTCAATGATGGACCAGACCACTACCGTGCTCGGGGACTGCCCAGACCACTGCCGTGCTCGGGGACTGCCTAGACCACTGCCGTGCTCGGGGACTGCTCCGACCACTACCGTGCTCGGGGACTACTTCGACCACTGCCGTGCTCGGGGACTGCTCCGACCACTGCCATGCTCGGGGACTACTCCGATTACTATCGTGCTCGGGGACTATCTCGACCACTGCTCGGAGATCGTTCTTCTTAGCTACATGTGATTTGTACTCACATACAGTTGAGAGACATTTATTTAGACCTTGCTACAAGGCTCATACATCGCCTTCCAGCAAGCTCAGGGACTACATCGGTATGATGCACCTGCCGGTGCATCTCGTATCACCTGCACGACGATTGGATTCTTAACTTTAATGGAAATTCTTTTTTTAGACCCTGGCACCACGTGCCTGTGTCACCTACTACCAAGATGGGGGACTAAGTGGGCACACTTCACCTTGCGGTGAATGTGTTTGTTTAATCGACCCTTATGCTTTGACTGATTGTAAGGATTACTATCATGCTCGGGGACTGTCCCAACCACTGCTCGGAGATCGTTCTTCTCGGCTACATGTGATTTGTACTCACATACAGTTGAGAGACATTTATTTAGACCTTGCTACAAGGCTCATACTTCGCCTTCCAGCAAGCTCGAGGACTACATCGGTATGATGCACCTGCCGGTGTATCTCATATTGCTTGTACGACGATTGGATTCTCAACTTAATTGGGAATTCTTTTCAGACCCTGGCACCACGTGCCTACGTCACCTACTACTAGGCTCGGAGACTAAGTGGGCACACTTCACCTTGCAGTGAATGTGTTTGTTTTTTGACCCCTATGCCTCTGATGATCAAGGACGCTACGCTCCAAGACGCACTTACATTTCTGTTCAGAAATACAAGTGGGCACACTTCCCAGGACGGAAATCTTTTTCTTTTTTCTTAAGAGCACCATATATTCTTCGGACAACCTACTTCTCCGACGACAACGGTGGTTAGAGATGTCAAGGACTCAAGCCTTACTTGTTAGAGAAGGTTAAAGTGGCGTGTCACAGCATAATACATGGTGCTCAGGGACTAGCTGTGGGGGTATTAACCCCTATATCCTTATGGCTAAGCTTGGGCCGGCCCGGATCGGTGGGTTCGGTCCACCAAAAGACGATGTGCGACCCAGCTAACTTGATCGGAGTCCTGTGCAAGGAGTCAAGGCGGATTTGGTGATCAATCAAGATCCTGGTCGGTTAGAATAGGAGTCCTTATCCGGCCACATATGGCAATTGTAACTGGCTAGGATTAGTTTCCAGATCTGTAACCCTGTCCCTCGGACTATATAAGGCGGGCAGGGGACCCCTCTAAAAACATCTCTCATTGACATACAGCAATACAAATCAGACACAGGACGTAGGTATTACGCCTTCTTGGCGGCCGAACCTGGATAAAACCTTGTGTCTGTCTTGCGTCACCATCTTGTTTGTGGCTTGCGCATCTGTCTGCCGACAATCTACTACCTTGGGCATACCCCTAGGTAGATTGCCGACCATATTTCGTCGACACCGTGCGCGCGCATGGGCCAGAGGGGAGAAGCTGGGCCAGGCTAGGCTGCTGCGCCGGTTGGGCCAAGAGAAGGGGTGAGCGGGCCGTGTAGTGGATAAAGAGGGAGGGGATGGCCTGGTGGGGCTAGTGCTTCATCTTGGGCCAAAAGGAGGAGGGGGCTCGGCTAGGCTAGCTGAGAGAGTAGGACGAGCTAGGCTAACTTGGCACCTTGGGCCAAAATGGCTTTCATGTTTTCCTCCCCTTTTCTAATTTCTTTTCTATTTCTTGCTCCATTATATTTACTTCCGAGAGCTCTAGGTTGGTATACATGTGTTGCCTATCACGTGTTCACCCAAGTGAGGTCCACTAGGGTCTACTACGGGTCTCAGAATCCAATGCCAAAGGTTGGCATTTCACGGGCATTGAGTTGATAAAGATAGTTGGTTGATTATAGAATTTAGGTCAAGGGTTCATGAGAGATTCCAGAAGGAGTCAAAAGGATTCTCTATGGACTTGTGCTCTCCAACACAAAACCCTAAACCAAATAAGGAACTCTGGCAAGCTCCTACAAGCATCACTATATGTACGCAACAATTTATTTATAAGTTATTCTTTGTTTGGCCTAGTATCTATATGCTTCACACATTTGCATGAAAAGTTTTAAAAAGTTTGTATTTTTTGCTTCTCCAAAAACTCGGGTTGTTACAGCCAGCGCGCACGCACGAGCGGCCTATCAAGCCGGCCCACTCGACCAGGGCAAGACGGCGGTAGAACTTTTGCAATAAGGCCCCTAGGTTTTCTTGAAACTAATCCACAGGACATAAAGCACTATTTACTTGAGTCACGTATTTCATAATAAGAACCATGTATAAAACTTCTTCTTGGATTCTCACCCATTTCTTCATCCTCCAAAGCAGTGCAAACATCGACCGACGGTGAAAACAGCGCATCCACGTGGCTGCGAGGCACGACGGCTGGCGAGACAAGCTCTGACACCGAGCGAGCATGGCATGCTCGCGCGCGCAGTGACGATGGTGGAAGCAGACGACGGTAGGGACGCTGTGAGGCACGACACGGCGACCTCGGCACGCAATGGCGCTGGCCAGGCAGCTCCAGGTGACGTGGGCGCAAGGTACGGTGCGGTGGCATGTGGCCACAGTGGGCGAAGGCGGGCATGGAGTAAGCAGTTGCGACCGTGGCCCTGGTCAGGCGACGACGGCGACGACGCGGTTGGTGAAGGCAACAGTGGCGAGGCGCCATGGAGCAGCAAGACCATGCTGCGGGCACGGCGCACGGGAGGGCAGAGAGCAGAGAAGGTGGCGTGGTGGTGCGTCACGACGGGGACGCGGCGCGGGACAGCGCGGGGAGGAAGAGGAGGGGGGCGCCGGCGCGTGGGGAGATAGAAGGAGCCACGGTGGGCCTAGGTGAGAGGGAGAAGAGCGGCTGCATGGGGGAAATGTAGGGGCTAGGACTATGGCTCCTGCATGGGGAAGGAAGGGGTGGCGCGTGCTCAGGCGGTAGCGGGACGAGCAACTCACGCTCGCGGGGTGGCTTGGTGGTAGGGGCGCCGCACGAGGCAAGCACAGGAGGGAGCCGAGCGAGAGAGCAAGGAGGGCGAGCCAGAGTTGGGACGCCTCCCATCGGCAGCAGAGAAGAAAAGGGAGGGAAGGAAGCAGCGTGAGGCTCGGCCGGCTTGGAGCGCCACGGCGTACGCGACAAGGTGCTTGCGTGCATGCTTTGCTCAGGCGGTAATGGCTCTAACCTGCTTGTCTGATAGAGTGAAAAAGAGGAGAAGAGACAAGCAAGGCAGAGAGCACGCCAAGAGACATAGGGTGAAGCGATGGAACTGGCAATGAGACAGACAAAGACAAGAGGCATTGAAAAGCAGGTGCGCGAGAGAGTGCGGGGAAAAGAAAAGGATCTTCTGCTGCTTGAATGCTCGTTGCGACTGGCGCTCACATAAAAATATCAGACGCAACGCAAGCGAGGGAGAGAAGGACAGGGGCGCAGGCAAACGGACACATCGTGGTGCAGAGCAATGCAGAGCCACGACGAGAGACGTGACGGTAATAAATGCTGTACGCCAGAAAAATAAACGAAGCTGCTGCGCTCTCTATCTCTCTCGTCAGTTCGTGCTTATCAAAATAAACCCATGAGTATATATATATATATCGTTCTATTTATTAATGGATTTTATTATTTATAAAAGTTGTTTTTCATGCTTAATCTAACAGAACAAACCGTTCGCTAGAATCGTCGTTCGATATTCCTAAATATCTTTACGCACTGAGTAATTTAACTTGAGCGTTTATTTGAGTTCACAAAACCAAGTCACACGGGATTCGTTTATCGCATCAAGTACATTTTAAATAAAAAATTCTGAGAAATTCGTTTAAAAAATTTTACTTAGGCCTAAATCGTGGTGCTAAACGAGCTCGTAACACCAGAGGTGTTACAGTGCACGCCCGCACGCTGTAGCCGCCATGTGTCGGTCCACCGCTGCCGGTAGAGCCTGCTCATGCGCCTGCCACCGTTGCAGCTCCTCGCCGCCGGTAGAGTCCGCCATGTGCCCGCCGTTGGGGTCTGCGCACCGGATCCACCGTGGGGACGAGGGAGAGAGAGAGGAAGCCAGTGAGGTCGCGGACTTGCGAGGTGCCGAGGTCGCCCGTCGGGGGTTCGGGGCGTCGAGTGGGTGCGGGCGTGCGGCCACCGTGCGGTGCGGGACCGCGCCTGGGTGCTGGCGGATGAGGGTTGAGGGCTGATGGATTTCAGTTCCAGGCTTATATAGTTAGGGTCGGTAGTTGGGCTTCTAGTGGGCCGAAAGTTTCGGGGGCCCATCGAGCTCCACGGGTGAATTAAAGAATCCGCCCCAAACCCGCAGTATTTCGGATATCCGAACCCGCAAATCCGTGGGCGAAAACCGAGAACCGAAATCGAAACCCGCGGATATCTGCCCCAAACCCGATCCGCTGCCATCCTTACCCCCTGCTAGGCAGCTGGCCAGAGAGGGAGGAGGGCTGATCCATTCCCGTCCCTCCACCCCGCGACCTCTTCCTCCTCTCGCCCGTCCTTAGCCTAACCACTACCACCACCACTGCCATAAACAAAAGCGCAGGTAGGCATGAGCACAGGCACGTGGTGCGAGGCGCGTCCGCATCCTACCTCCACCTGTCGCCTTCGCCTTGCGTGCTCCTGGCTTCAAGAAACCGCCGCACGCCAGCCTGCACACAGCACAGGTCACGCGGCCCGCCTGGCATCCGCCGCTTTCCATTTCCTTTCGCTTCTCCGCTACTGCTCCTACCACACCACCAGCGTCGCGGGCCTCCGGGTCGTCCGGCCGGATTCATTCCCCGGGCCGTGCGTGCAACCACGCACGCGCTTGGATTTCGCTCGCCGCCGGAAGGCTTCGGCTCTGCGTGGCGGCGCCACCGACTGGAGGGTTTTGCTTCTTCAGTTTTCCGCTGTGAGGAGAGGACACGCCGCCTGCGGACCGCGCGCTCGGCAGAG